>NC_057806.1:710859657-711011360 GCF_018294505.1 Triticum aestivum
TGTGTCGGGAGCAAAGTATTCCTGTAAATGGTTCTTCCTCGTAAATGAAAATGCATGCGATCAATTGATTTCTCACGATTTTCAATATGGCTAGACCTAGACGGTTCACTGCTGAGCAAAGTTTCGGTTTTAATGGCCCAGGCTGAGATGGCCGAATTTCGGTCAGTTCAAACATTTCGGCAAAATCACAGAAAAACTGCAAAACCAAATTTTTTTTAACAAAATTTGACCAAAAATTTGACTGCGCCGAAAGGGACTTTTTCGCCCAAGGCCTAGATGTCTGAAATTCGGCCGAAAATCAAAACTCTTCTGCTTAGTATAAAATTCAGGTACAAGTCAGCTGTGACGAGAGGATTTGCTGCTGACCTGTTACGTGCGTCCTCTGGACTTGTTGCCGGCCATCAATCTTTCCTTCTCTCGAAGCAATTTGTACAGGTGACAAACTGTTGTATTGATCGAACTGATGTTACATTTACATTTAAGGTGGAGTAAAGGGACATAAACAAGGAAGAACGTATCCACTAAATATATATACTCCCTCTGTCACGGTTTAGAAGGCGCGCTTGTAAATTCTCTGGACCTAGGTGATTATCTATTGGTTGTGAGATGGGCTAAAAAATAGTATTCATACTACGCATGCACATAAAATAGTATATCGGAGTACTAATTAGCTACTAGAAATAAATGCAATACGCCCTAAACCTTGTCTATTGTGAAAACACACGCAAATTTAACTGTGCCTTCTAAACTGTGACGGAGGTAGTACTACTTTCTTATCTGCGACCCTACTGAGCGCCGATCAATTAACATTTGCATTGAACAATATCACTTGACCCATGTGAAACATAGTTCGTAAATATGACTCTTTTATTATATATTCCAAAACAGGAGTGGTGTTATTAATTCCAAAAATATGGGCGTGTAATTGCCGAGGAAATCACCTAAGAAATTATTACAAGTGGCACTGAGATCTGTTGTCACAAAAATGGTAAACAAACATTAGAAAGAGGTCATCATATACTATATGAAAAGTGTTCTGTTCATGACATAAAATAATTATATATGAATTATATTAGGCAAAAGTAACTGGGCATGATATTATGAGATCCTAAAATTGGAATGACTAACCATGATATTTAGTGAGAATTTGAACTATCTCATAACTTCGTAGTCTGATTGCTTGAACTTCAAAAGAACATCCTACATACCAGTTGAAAGAAGCACACCCCTTGCAATCTTGCATCAGAATGCTATCCACTGGTTGGAAGAACATACTCCCTCCGTTCTAAAATAAGTGTCTCAACTTTGTACTAACTTTAGTATAAAGTTGTATTAAGGCTGAGACACTTATTTTGAAACGGAGGGACTACTAGCTTACAAGATCTCCTTTCAGAAGAAAATAATAATCAGCCAGCACATAATGCTTGTTGGGTTCTTGAAGATGGAGCCAACCTGGAGATAGCCCAAAAACCGTTGGCCGAGTCGCATACAGATAAGCACACACCTTCATGTTCACGTGCATGAGCACGTGTACGCCCCCCCCCTCCCCACACACACCGTTCTCGTCCCCATTCCCATTCTCCGTCGATCTATATCACCTAGGAAGGCTTCGGATGTGACCGACCATGGCGGCAAGAGCGAGATACCTCCTTCCGCCCACCCTCCACACCGGGACCTCCATAGTCGGCCGTGGCGGGTTGCCTGGGGTGTGGTTCCCCATCCCGAACATGGAGGACGCGTGCATCCAAGAGCTCGGCCGGTGGGCGCTGGCACAACACATGTGCCTGGCGACCCCTAGTGGGCTGCAATTTCGCCGAGTGACGGGCGGCGAACAACAGGTAATTTCCGGGGTGAAATATCGCCTCGTCGTGGACGCGGCGGACAACTGTGGCAGGACCATGCGCTATCTCGCGGTGGTATACGAGAAGCCCTGGACCAACACTCGTCGGCTCACCTCCTTCGGGCCGGCGGCCTGCACCTAGTTAGCGTCTGGTTAGTTTCATCTGCATTCTCATCCTCTTTTGTATGGAGTGCTAATAAATGATCTCTTTTACCGGTCAGTTATGTGGTTTGAACGGTGACTTGTGCTTGCAGTGCAGTTCATCCTGTCTGGCAAGTAAAATTGTGATCAATTGTTGTAAGATTGATTGTGGAATGGATGGTTAATTTGCCATTTTGAGGGGAGACTAGTAGTGGTTTCACTGCTTTTGCTAATGCTTATGTGTTAAGTTTCTCATTGTTCCCAAATTTCAGTTACTATTTATCAGCTCATGTGAAGTCTTTATCAATGAGCTAGTGCATGGTCCTTGCTTAGGAAAAAAAGATTTATTGTACAAGGCGTGGTGCAATTACATGAAGCTATTCATGAAATTCACTGAAAGAAAAAAGATGGCCTATTGAGAAGGCCATGACAAGGTCAAATGGCCTATTCTTTATCTAATGATGTAAAAAGGCTTTGAGGATAAATGGCGTGGCTAGATAATGTGGATTTTTGTGGGGTTGGGAGTTGGGGGGAGTGTGTTCAATGATTAGGCAGGTCCTTAATCTTCTCTACTTTCAAAGGGGCCAAACAGGTTAGATAGGGGGAACCCATGTCACATCTGCTCTCCGCCTACCTGTAGATGGGCTACCTATCCTTGACAAAGAGGCTGAAAAAATGGTTTCATCAAAGGCCTGATCCCTCATTTGGTGGAAGATAGTTTGTCTATTTTATAGTATATTGATGAATCAATTTTTCTGCTAGTGGATGATCCATAGAGTGCTAAAAACATGAAAATCATTTTGTGCATCTTTGAGCAAATATTTGGTTTGACGATACACTTTCAAAAAGTGAAATCTATTGCATGGGTGGTACTGCGCCGAGGAAAGAAGAATACAGTGAGATCTTTACTTGTGATTGGAAAATTTTCGTCGCATTACCTAGGAATGCCTGTTGAGGTGAAAAAATTAGTATTTCAATGGGACCCCATTGGGAAGTAGACTGGATAAAATGGGGGACTAGATGGGAACTCTCCTATCTACCAGCGATAGAGTGATTATGATAAATGCTTCCTTGAGTAGTGTTCCTTTGTTCATGTTGTTTTTCCTGGAAGCACCCAAAGGGGTATTGAAGTAATGAGACCAACATAGAGCAAGGATGTTGTAGCAGGAGAGTAAAGATCACAAAAAATATCATCTGGTGAACTGGCCTACTATCTATTTACCTAAGGATGTTGGTGGCCTTGGGGTTCTAGATCTGAAAATAATGAATCAATGTTTGCTATGCAAATGGCTTTGGAAGTTGGAAAGTAACGAGGGAAGGTGGCCATATATTATCAAGAAATAAATACTTACATAAATAGACCCTTTCCCAATGGGAGCCTAGAGATGGTGGATTTCATTTTTGGCAAAGTCTAGTTAATGTGATCCACATTTATCAAAATATCATTGTCAGAGAGATTGTCAATGGTGAAAGTACTCTGTTTTGGGAAGATAGTTAGCTGGATGGAGGGCCTATTGACTCTCAGCTCCCAAGGATATACAACATTACCTTTTCAAAACAGAAAACTATTAAGCATATCTTGACAACTGATGTGGACAAGATCACGTTTAGAAGGACATTGCTTGCTGAAAACTGCTTTGTAGTGGCAGCAACTCCAAGAGATGATTGCAGATAGTCAGTTGAGAAATGGCAAGGATAAAATGATATGGAGTGGTGGCAATTTCTCAGTTAAATCTCTATATTTGTAACTCAGAGCTTTAGCTATGGTTCATTATAAAGATATGTGGAAAATCAAAGTACCCCTCAAGAATAAAATATTTCTCTAGACGATCTAAAGCATAGCATTCTGACCTATGACAATCTAATTAGAAGGGGCTAGACATGAGTTGTGTGTTCTTTGCTAGATTTATTTGGCTGTGTGTGTGTGTCTCTGTGTGTATGTGTGTGTGTGTCACTGAATATCTAGAGGTCTTCCAGTTCCATAGGAAGAGAAGATATGTTTGCTAGATGGATCTCTCTATTCTAGCAAAGAATAGTACGGAGTGCTTTGTGGGGCTGCCGCAGTGGTGTGGACTCTTTGGAAGACACACAATGATGTGGGTGGACAACACAATTCCCTGATGATTGAGCAAAAATAAATTTTACCCTATGTAATTGCATCAACTTTTGGTTAATGTTGTAGAAGGACTAAGGGCAAAAAGAAATTGAAGAGAGGGCTAACATGATCAAAACAATGATTAGAGAGGTGCTGAAAAGTAAGCATGGTTGGGCGCCCATTGACGATTTGCTACACTGGGGGTGGCTCGTAGGCTGGCAAGTCGGGTGTTGGGCCGTCTCCAGGGCCCAATAGGCTTGGGCATTTCTAAGGGCCTCATGTTGGCGCAGTGAAACTCACTCTAAAAAGTCTAGCATTTTGGTGTGCAAGCCAAGAACTCCTCTGTCGAGCTAGACCCTAGGTCGGTTAGGACTCCTGTAACCCTAGGCCCCACCCCCTTTATAAGGCGAGGCCAAGTGATAGTTTGAGGCTTATTTTTTCCATAGACTTATTTAATGGATGTTTAGTTTAATTATGCAACAAGATCTGCAATGAAGTATATTGTTATTCCGTAGATAGAGCATGTTGTTGTTCTACAGACAGATTAAGCCATTGCACACGATCACATGAAGAAAACGTGTGCGATGGTTCTCAGTGTCGCACATAGTTGGTTTAATTCAATAGTCTGCCTGGTAGAGCACACAATTCCCACCATACAATCATATGGGCTGTTATGAGTTATCACACACGAGTTACCTTGAGAAACCTTGTGCCATGTGTGAAACTTTGCACACGGTACACATATTACGCAATGTGTGTGTGATGGTTCCCGTCATCACACATAGTTAGTTTATTTAAATCAGTTTCCAATCAATGCATCTGATTCTAGATTTTCAATCATGTTTTGACCCAACCGTGTGCCCTCTATCACACACGCTTCTGTTGGGGATCGTAGCAGAAATTTAAAATTTTCTACGATCACCAAGATCAATCTATGGAGTCATCTAGCAACGAGAGGGAGAGGAGTGCATCTACATACCCTTGTAGATCGCGAGCGGAAGCGTTCAAGAGAACGGGGTTGATGGAGTCGTACTTGTCGTGATCCAAATCACCGATGATCCTAGCGCCGAACGGACGGCACCTTCGCGTTCAACACACGTACGGAGCGGAGACGTCTCCCGCGCCTTGATCCAGCAAGGAGGAGGGAGAGCTTGAGGAAGAGAGCTCCAACAGCAGCACGACAACGTGGTGGTGGTGGAGCGGCAGTACTCCGGCAGGGCTTCGCCAAGCTCTTAACGGGGGAGGAGAGGTGTTGGGGAGGGGAGGGGCTGCGCCTTTGATGTGATGTGCAGCCCTCCCCTTGCCCCTCTATTTATAGGGGAAGGGGGAAGGGGGCCTGCCCCCTCTAGATGAGATCTAGAGGGGGGGGGGGGCAAGGGGAGGGGCTTGCCCCCCAAACAAGGGAGGGCGCCCCTCTAGGGTTTACCCCCCAACCCTAGGCGCATGGGCCCAAGGAGGGGATGCGCCCAGCCCTCCAAGGGCTGGTTCCCTTTCCTTTACGGCCCATGAGGCCCTCCGAGAGAGGTGGTCCCTCCCGGTGGACCCCCGGAACCCCTCCGGTGGCCCCGGTATAATACCGATATGCCCCCGAACTTTTCCGGTGACCGTATGACAACTTCCCACATATAAATCTTCACCTCCGGACCATTCCGGAACTCCTCGTGACGTCCGGGATCTCATCCGGGACTCCGAAAAACATTCATAATCACATATAAGTCTTCCTAATAACCCTAGCGTCATCGGATCTTAAGTGCGTAGACCCTACAGGTTCGGGAACCATGCAGACATGACCGAGACAACTCTCCGGCCAATAACCAACAACGGGATCCGGATACCCATGTTGGCTCCCACATGTTCCACGATGATCTCATCGAATGAACCACGATGTCGAGGATTCAAGCAATCCCGTATACAATTCCCTTTGTCAATCGGTACGTTACTTGCCCGAGATTCGATCGTCGGTATCCCAATACCTCGTTCAATCTCGTTACCGGCAAGTCACTTTACTCGTTCCGTAACACATCATCCCGTGACCAACCCTTAGTCACATTGAGCTCATTACGATGATGTCTTACCGAGTGGGCCCAGAGATACCTCTCCGTCATACGGAGTGACAAATCCCACTCTCGATTCGTGCCAACCCAACAGACACTTTCGGAGATACCCGTAGTGCATCTTTATAGTTACCCAGTTACATTGTGACGTTTGGCACACTCAAAGTATTCCTACAGTATCCAGGAGTTGCACAATCTCATGGTCTAAGGAAAAGATACTTGACATTAGAAAAGCTTTAGCAGACGGACTACACGATCTTGCACTATGCTTAGGATTGGGTATTGTCCATCACATTATTCTCCTAATGATGTGATCCCGTTATCAATGACATCCAATGTCCATGGTCAGGAAACCGTAACCATCTATTGATCAACGAGCTAGTCAACTAGAGGCTTACTAGGGACATGTTGTGGTCTATGTATTCACACATGTATTACGATTTCCGGATAACACAATTATAACATGAACAATAGACAATTATCATGAACTAGGAAATATAATAATAACCATTTTATTATTGCCTCTAGGGCATATTTCCAACAGTCTACCACTTGCACTAGAGTCAATAATCTAGTTACGTTGTGATGAATCGAACACCCATAGAGTTCTGGTGTTGATCATGTTTTGTTCGAGGAAGAGGTTTAGTCAACAGATCCGCGACATTCAGGTCCGTATGCACTATACAAATATATATGTCTCCATTTTGAACATTTTCACGAATGGAGTTGAAGTGACGCTTGATATGCCTGGTATTCCTGTGAAACCTGGGCTCCTTGGCAAGGGCAATAGCTCCAGTGTTGTCACAGAAGAGAGTCATCGGGCCCGACGCATTGGGAATAACTCCTAGGTCGGTAATGAACTCCTTCATCCAGATTGCTTCTTGTGCTGCCTCTGAGGCTGCCATGTACTCCGCTTCACATGTAGATCCCGCCACGACGCTTTGCTTGCAACTGCACCAACTGACTGCCCCACCATTCAAAATATACACGTATCCGGTTTGTGACTTAGAGTCATCCAGATCTGTGTCGAAGCTAGCATCGACGTAACCCTTTACGACAAGCTCTTCGTCACCTCCATAAACGAGAAACATATCCTTAATCCTCTTCAGGTACTTCAGGATATTCTTGACCGCCGTCCAGTGTTCCATGCCGGGATTACTTTGGTACCTTCCTACCAAACTTACAGCAAGGTTTACATCAGGTCTGGTACACAACATGGCAAACATAATAGACCCCTATGGCTGAGGCATAGGGGACGACACTTATCTTTTCTCTATCTTCTGCCGTGGTCGGGCATTGAGCCGTGCTCAATCTCACACCTTGCAATACAGGCAAGAACCCCTTCTTGGACTGATCCATATTGAACTTCTTCAATATCTTGTCAAGGTACGTACTTTGTGAAAGACCAATGAGGCGTCTCGATCTATCTCTATAGATCTTGATGCCTAATATATAAGCAGCTTCTCCAAGATCCTTCATTGAAAAACACTTGTTCAAGTAGGCCTTTATGCTTTCCAAGAATTCTATATCATTTCTCATCAATAGTATGTCATCCACATATAATATGAGAAATGCTACAGAGCTCCCACTCACTTTCTTGTAAACACAGACTTCTCCATAAGTCTGCGTAAACCCAAACGCTTTGATCATCTCATCAAATCGAATGTTCCAACTCCGAGATGCTTGCACCAGCCCATAGATTGAGCGTTGGAGCTTGCACACCTTGTCAGCATTCTTAGGATCGACAGAACCTTCCGGCTGCATCATATACAATTCTTCCTTAAGGAAACCATTAAGAAATGCTATTTTGACATCCATTTGCCATGTCTCATAATCATAGAATGCGGCAATTGCTAACATGATTCAGACGGACTTCAGCTTGGTTACGGGTGAGAAAGTCTCATCGTAGTCAACCCATTGAACTTGTTGATAACCCTTAGCGACAAGTCGAGCCTTATAGATGGTCACATTACCATCCGCGTCTGTCTTCTTCTTAAAGATCCATTTATTTTCTATGGCTCGCTGATCATCGGGCAAGTTAGTCAAAGTCCATACTTCGTTTTCATACATGGATCCTGTTGAGGATATAACCACTAAGGGTAAACCGCCCAGGAGGGGGCGGTTCACCTTCAGCTATACTGAAGCCCAAGGAAACCCAGAAGATGGCGCTTTACGGATGAGGCTTAGAGGCCCAGAGCCCGCAGGCGATTTAGGGCCCATGGTAGTAAACCGCCATGATCGTATAAACTTGCATTGTAAGATAGAAAAGAGGAGACCGAGGCGAACACTTGTATGAGCCAGCCTCGGGACTCTATAGACCGGCCGGGGTCCTCCTGAGTATATAAAGGGGTGACCCGATGGCGATTTAGGAACATAGAACAACAACTCAAGATCCAGACAAAGCGGATTCACTCCCTGGCCTTCGAAACCCTAGCAATACCAATCACAACTAGACGTAGGCTTTTACCTTCATCAAAGGGGCCGAACTAGTATAAAACTCCTGTGTCCCCTTGTCCGATTTAACCCCTTCAAGCTAACCCGTAGCGATGGCTCCGCGACTAAGTCCTTTCACGAGGACATCTGCCGTGACAATTCCACGACAGTTGGCGCCCACCGTGGGGCTATCGCACGGTGGTTTTGAGTTCTTGAAGGGCAGCTTCGATGGACTCAAGGGATACGCCGTGGGCCGGATGACGAAGAGTCGCCGTGGAAGGCTCTACATTGACAACGCAGGATGGGGTCCCGAGGCCGATTCAATCGAATACGGGTACTGGGTCCCCTTTGGTGGGATTCACGTCTTCATCGGCAAGATCGGCGAACCAGCCCCCGAGCCGGACATCTGCACCGACATCATCGAAACGGCTCGGCGCGCAAGTTCTTCACCGGTTCAGCCTAAGGCAAGGCATATTTTCGTAGGTGTCGTCCATGGATCGGGGTACGAGGAGGAACCGGTCTCCGATGGAGAAACCGTAGTCCGCAGTGGTGACGAGTCTTCTGGAGAAACCGAATCGCTTTACCAGTTGCAGGACGGCCGGATTGAGGAAGGATCCGAGGGCAACAGTATTCCGGATTCCCCCGGTCTGCCAAACCGGGCCGCCGTCTTCATGACCGGCACACTACCAGTGCCTCATTCATCTACCACCGTAGCAGTGCTCTCCGGTTCAACGACGGCCACGCCAGCAGGGGCAGGAAGCTCGGCGCCGCCTCCGGCCCAAGTCTTGTCTGATTTGTTCGATGCTCTAGCGGCACTGATGTCCGCGGAGGTAGATGCAGCAGCCAGGGATCAACACGATGCGGAGATTCTAAAGGTGAAAGATCAGATAGCCCAGGCTAAAGCGGACCTGGCAGCAGAGAACGCCAGGATGGCTATAGAGCGGGCCGAGTTGGAAGCACAGGCTTATCGGATTAGACTGGATCAGAATGCTTCAGAAGAGGTCATGAGAAGAAGGTACCGATCACGTCTCCCGTCGGTTTATGAGCCACAGAATCTTTTCAACACGCCAGGTGCAGGAGCTGGTAACCAACCCACGCTAAACCGGACGGGGGCGCCGGGAGCAGGAGTGCCGGTTCAGCCATGCGCAACAGACCTGCCTCGCCAGAACAATGCTGTACCATCAACGCCGCCCGGGCATTATTCCAACCCGTTGGATAATATTGTGGCCGCCGCTTCACGGCTGGCGGCCCTCCCAACCGACGGCGAGTCACCAGTTGCAGTGGAAGCGCGTCGGGCCAGGGATCTCCTTCAAACAGGACTAAATCAGCAGCAAGAGTATTCACACAGCTGTGAGAGGATTCATTCCACTCCCCGTCCAAGCCAGAGTTATAGAAGACACGTGGAAGACGAACCGGCCGTCTCCAGTAGCGCATGCCACCGAAATTCGCCACGGGGGAACAACCCGGCCGGGGGAGGTGCTAATGCGCAAGATGTTGTGGACCACGGCCACGCACGACGAGAGGCCGAGTTGACAGCTCGACACGAAGCACGACAACATACTCCGGTTCACCCCACTGCCTCCCTGGAGCCAGGGGTGATGTTCAGTTCCCTAGGGGTACCATGTTTAACTCCCGCATTGCGTAATGTGCGATTGCCCAAGGATTTCAAGGGACCTCGTAAGGTACCAAATTACACCGCTGATTTGCAGCCAGAGGCGTGGGTGGAGAGCTATGAGATGGCAATGGAGATGTTAGATGTGGATGAGGCGGTAGATGCTAAATATTTCACCATGATGTTGGAAGGAACAGCTCGCACTTGGTTGAAGAGATTGTCGACCAATTCTATCGGTTCATGGGCCGAATTAAAACGCCGGTTTATCCAGAACTTCAAGGATACGTGTAAGCAGCCGATGTCAATTGTAGATCTGGCCGCTTGTGTCCAAGAGGAAGGGGAGTCCACGACCCATTGGGTCAAACGGGTCTCGGCGATTTTGCATTCATCAGATTGTATCAATGCAGACACCACAGTCTTAACGTTAGAGGGCAATTGCCATTTCAAGCCGTTGAAACAGAAGTTGGGGAGGCTCAAACGTCACTGCAACGACATGTCAATACTCATGGCCGCTTTGGTTAAGTATGCCAATTCAGATAATACCAAGGATCCGGATTCAGAGGAGGACAAACCGGAGAAGGGAAAGAAGAACGGCGGTGCAAAAGGGCAGCACCACAACCAAGGAGGCCATGGGAATAATGGTAAGTGTAAAGCGGATAGTTCAGATTTGGTGGCTAACACAAATATGCAGCGTCGCAAAGGTAAACCGCCCCAGCGCGGTGGAGGGATGAATCTGGAGCGTTTTTTAAACCAACCCTGCCCGAAGCATGGAACCAAGGAGGCCCCTTCCACACATCTTTGGAAGGATTGTCATATAATGAGGGAGTTCAAAAATTCTGATCTATACCGGTATGATCAGGATCCACCGGGCGGTTCAGGCCCAGGTTTCCATGGGGGCGGCGGTTCAAGCTCTGGATTTCAGAACAACCAGGGCCATCAGAACAACCATGGTAATAACCAGCAGAGTAACCAAGGGAATCAGCAACAGTCAGGTTACCAGAGTCACCCCAAGCAGTTGAACAGCGGACAGTATCATGTGTTCACTACTAGCCTGTGCAAGCGGGATCAGAAACTTCACAAGAGGGCAGTCAATACTGTTGAACAGGCCGTACCACGTTATCTACGATGGTCGGAGCAGCCCATTGTGTGGAGCAGAGAGGATCACCTGCCCCGGGTTGACAATCCGGGTCAACTAGCCTTGGTGGTAGCATCTCAGGTGGGGGGCTATAAGTTTACCAAGGTTCTGATGGATGGAGGGAGCAGTATCAACATCCTGTACTATGAGACTTTCCGTCGCATGGGGTTAACAGATAAGAATTTTAAACCGTCAAACACTATTTTTCATGGTGTAGTACCAGGTAAATCGGCATACCCTGTTGGAAAGATTGCTTTGGAAGTCGTGTTTGGAGATGAGCTTGATTCCAGGTCTGAGACTTTGACCTTTGAGGTGGTGAAAATCCAGAGTCCATATCATGCGCTATTTGGACGGCCGGCTTACGCGAAATTCATGGCGAGACCCTATTATGTCTATTTACAGTTCAAAATGCCGGGTTATAAGGGGACGATCACAGCACATGGGAGTCGAAAGATTGCCTTGGATTGCGAGGAAGGTGAAGCGGCCTATGTCGAATCAGTTTGTGCTATAGAGGAGCTGAAATTCTATAAGGACATTGTTGATCCGGTGGACATGACCCCTCTGAAGAAACCTACGACTGAGCATGACCCGGCCCTGACGTTCAAACCGGCTAATGAGACTAAACTCGTTGACTTCGTCCCTGGTGATTCATCCAAGCAGTTTAGTATCAGTGCCAATCTGGATCCGAAATAGGAAAGCGTGCTCATCGAGTTCATCCGTGAGAACCGGGACATCTTTGCATGGAAACCTTTTGACATGCCAGGTGTACCGAGGGAACTCGCTGAGCACACTCTAAATATTGATCCTAAGTTTAAACCGGTCAAGCAGTACCTTCGCCGTTTTAACAAAGAAAGACGCAAGGCCATCGGCGAAGAGGTAGCCCGGCTACTGGCAGCTGGGTTTATTGTCGAAGTGTTTCATCCCGAATGGTTGGCTAATCCGGTGCTTGTTCTTAAGAAAAATGGCACTTGGCGTATGTGTGTGGACTACACTGATTTGAATAAAGCTTGCCCGGCAGATCCTTTCGCTCTCCCGCGTATTGATCAGATCATTGATGCAACGGTGGGTTGTGAGCGCCTGAGTTTCCTAGATGCTTATTCAGGTTATCATCAGATTAAAATGGCAGTTAAGGACCAGGAGAAGACAACCTTCATTACTCCCTTTGGAGCCTTCTACTATGTTTCTATGCCCTTTGGGCTCAAGAGTGCCCAAGCAACCTACCAGCATTGTGTGCAAAATTGTCTTCACAAGCAGATCGAGCGTAATGTTCATGCCTATGTGGATGATATTGTGGTGAATTCCAGGAAGCAGGAAACCTTGATAAATGATCTCAAGGAGACGTTCAACAATCTTCGGGTTTACAAAATGATGCTCAACCCGGACAAATGCGTTTTTGGTGTTCCGGCAGGCAAACTCTTGGGTTTTCTTGTGTCTAACAGAGGTATTGAGGAAAATCCGGAAAAAATCAAAGCAATCACATCCTTGGCTAAACCGGCGTGTATCAATGATGTTCAGCGTCTGGCGGGCCGGCTTGCAGCCCTCAGCCGGTTTATCAGTCGTTTGGGAGAGAAGGCGATTCCCCTGTATCAGATGTTGAAGAAAACAGATAAATTCGTCTGGAGTGACGCCGCCAATGCGGCATTCGAGGAATTGAAGCGGCAGCTAGCTGAACCGCCAGTCCTCGCTGCTCCAGTTGATAATGAGCCTCTATTGCTGTACGTGGCTGCCAATGCCCGAGCGGTCAGTGTGGCGATTGTGGTTGAGCGTAAGGAGGCTGGAAAAGAATATCCGGTTCAACGACCAGTTTATTATATCAGTGAGGTACTGATCGAATCAAAGCAAAGATATCCGCATTGGCAGAAGCTAGTGTATATAGTTTTTATGGCAAGTAGGAAACTCAAGCAATATTTTCAAGGCCATCCTATCACAGTGGTTAGTTCTGCTCCCTTGGGCGATATAATCCAGAATAGAGAACAACTGGCCGGGTTGCGAAGTGGGCGATTGAGCTTGGTCCCCATGGTTTGAAGTATACGCCCTGAACAGTCATCAAATCTCAAGCGCTTGTTGACTTCATCAATGATTGGACCGAGTTACAGGCACCAGAGGACAAACCGGATAATACATACTGGACCATTCACTTTGATGGGTCTAGGCAGTTGGAAGGCTCGGGGGCTGGGGTTGTCCTCACTTCCCCTCGAGGAGATAAGATTTGTTATGTTCTCCGCTTAATGTTTCCTTGTACTAACAATGCAGCGGAGTACGAGGCCTTACTCCACGGCCTTCGTGTAGCTAAGGAAATGAACTTAAGCCGGGTTCGATGCTTTGGAGATTCTGATCTAGTGGCTCAGCAAGTTTCCGGTGCTTGGGATTCTAAGGACCCACTCATGGCGGCTTATAGGCGCGAGGTGGATATTGTAGCAGGTCACTTTAAGGGTTATCAGACAGAACACATCGACCGGCGCAAGAATGAGGCAGCAGATGCTCTAAGCCGGCTGGGATCTCAGCGTAAGCCGGTACCACCCAATACCTTTCTAGATATCTTGCATAACCCATCTGTAAAGTTTCCTACAGAGGAGGATTTAGCTGTTCCTGATCCGGAGGCTCAGTTGGTTGCCGTTTTACATGCCACTCCGGATTGGACGGTTCCATATTTAGCGTATCTGAACCGGGGCGAATTACCAGAAGACGAACTTTTCGCCAGACAGATAGTCCGGCGGTCCAAGTCTATGGTTGTTCACAATGGCGAGTTGCACCGTTCTAGCGTTTCAGGCGTATTCTAACGTTGTGTTTCTCCTGAAGAAGGACAAGAGATTCTACGGGAAATCCATGAAGGGGATTGCGGTCACCATGCCGGTTCAAAGTCCTTGGTTGCTAAGGCTTTCCGACACGGGTTCTACTGGTTGACAGCTCATTCTGATGCGGAAGACTTGGTAAAGCGGTGTGACACTTGTCAGAAATTTTCACGTCGAGCTCATGTTCCAGCTCAAGAGTTACGCATGATTCCCATCACTTGGCCGTTTGCTACTTGGGGGCTTGATATGGTTGGACCCTTTAAGCGCTCCAAGGACAAGAAGACCCACCTGTTGGTGGCGGTTGACAAGTTCACCAAATGGGTTGAAGCGGAACCCGTCAGTAAATGTGATGCAGCCACGGCGGTCCAATTTCTCAAAAAGATTATTTTCCGTTTCGGCTTTCCACATAGCATCATCATAGATAATGGTACGAACCTTTCTAAAGGTGAGATGGAAGAGTTCTGCCAACGAGAGCACATCCGGCTTGATGTAGCGTCCGTGGCTCACCCCCGGTCTAATGGTCAAGCTGAGAGGGCGAATCAAGAAATCCTGAAGGGTATCAAGCCTCGGCTTATGGTCCCTCTAAAGTGGACGCCGGGTTGTTGGGTGGAAGAATTACCATCTGTGTTATGGAGTATAAATACCACTTCAAACTGATCTATGGGATATACACCTTTTTTTCTGGTCTATGGGGCTGAGGCTGTCCTCCCAAGTGATATTCGTCACGACTCGCCCCGGGTCACGAATTATGTTGAAGCGGACAACGAGCAAGCACGCCAAGAGGCGCTGGACCTTTTAGATGAGAAACGAGACATGGCTTTGGCTCGGTCGGCGGTTTATCAACAAGACCTGCGGCGTTATCACAGCCGCTGGGTTAAGACAAGAACCTTTCAAGAAGGCGATTTGGTACTTCGGCTCATTCAAGACCAGACTGATATGCACAAGTTATCCCCACCTTGGGAAGGGCCCTTTGTGGTCAGCAAAAATCTGCACAACGGATCATACTACCTCATTGACGTTCGAGAAGACTCACGTAGCTCTGAGGAGGAGACCCGGCGGCTATGGAACATAGCTCTCCTACGGCCTTATTACACTTGAAGCCATAGGCTTTTCGTATGTACATATTTCAACAATGTATATATTATGATCAATATAATAAACCGGCATCCTTGCTATCAAGCAGGGTCTCCGCCGTTTTTTCTTTAAATATCTGTTAACTTGGGGGCTTCAGCTAATAACACGAAGTACTACCTGTTAGCCCGGCTACCATGCCACCATCTAGCTTGGGAGCTTCACACCCAAGGGGCCAAAGAGGGTTTGATTGCGTAAAGCACGACTCAAACATAGGCACCCATTGAGCACAGCTCACAAAGTTACTTGGGGGCTCTTTGTGTCAAATACCAAAGAGTTTGAAAGGACCCTTGTAGCTGGTATCGACCCACGGCTTGGAAGCCTGGTGTATTCACCTAAAACCCCGGGTTAACCTGCCTTCATCAAGTAAGCCACTCCTATCCAGGTAATCCTGGCGCGACCCGTCGAACGTTTGACAGTTACTCTCATTGAGACCCTGAACTTGTCAAAGTTAAAACGATGATTGGTTAGTTGGAGGGCCATCTTAAAAGGCTTCGTCAAAATGGTTTAACTCAGTGGCCTGGCAACCCATGAAAAGCCTCGATTTGGGCCTGGCAGCCCTTGAAAAGCCTCGACCATGGTTTTTTGTTTGCTTTTTTCCCAAGTTTTTGTTTTTCGTAAGGTTTATGTTAAACCAGTGTTTTTTAACCCGGTATGGCTTACGGATCTTCTGTTAAAGCATACAATTAAAGGTAACCCGACATCCTTCAAAACCGGTCTGGCTTTGACACCTTGTCTCCAGCAAATCGACCGTGTTCATCACAACCCGGTTCTATATCATATATATACCAGCACGGCATGGTGGAAGTTGGGTTTTCACCCTTCTTCAAATCACAATTGGTAAACCAACAAAAATGTTTTGTATCACAGGTATGATTTATTATTGCTGCAACCATAGTTGCTTACCAAGTTGTGTTGGGTATTTTGACCCGTCCGGTGGTAAACTGTGACGCCCGGGTAATTAAGCTACAGTGACCCTCTGCTAATGATGCCACGTCACCTCGTTTATAGTTGCTAATCTCGAGTTAGTTCAAAAAACGGTTCGAATTTCAAATACAAAATCGAGCAAACAATAAAAGTTTTCAAATATTAAAATTTAAATGTTCGGAGTGAACCAAATAATACATAGGTAATTATGGAGGTGAAACCACATTTTTATAAAATGTTTAAAGGCTCTAAACTAATTAAAATAGCAACTATGACAATTAATTAAATGCCTTTTAAAAATAATAATAATGCAAACTGTTTTAATTAGGTGTCAAACTTTTGGGGCAGTAGAATAAATTATAACATTAAATTAGGAGTTGTATTTATATTTTGTAAAACAGAAATTAAAAGAAAATAAAGAAAGAAAAGATAATACAAAAAAAAAACAGAAAACAAACCAAAAAAATATATATATAAAAGGACCCCCCCCCACTGGGCCTGACGGCCCAGCCGACTAGGCCACCACCGGCCCAACTGGGCAAAGGCCCAGCCGGCCACCCCCCCATAACCCCACGCCCCCGGAACCCTAACCCCACCCCGTCACCCCACTCACCCCCCCACTCCCCACTCGCTCTCCCCCACCCCCCCCTCGCGCTGGATCTGGATCGGGAGGAGCCCGATCCCCTTCTCCCTCGCCCGGCCCCCAACACCCGTCGACCGTCGCCGCCTCCCCCCCCCCACCGGCGCTTGACCCCCGGATCCCGACCACCGCCGCCCCGCGCCCGGAGCTCGCCTCGCCGGACCTCCCTCACTGGTCTTCTTCCACGCCGTCGCCAGACCCCGCCGCCCTGCCTCGTCCCCGCAGCCCCTTCCTCGACTCCTCGCTCGACTCGATCTGGACGGCGCGCCGCTCCCAGCGCCGCCACGCGCTGCTGCCCGAGGACCTCGTCGCCCGGCGCCGCTCCACCGTCGCTGCCTCGCCTCCACCTCGACGGCTCCAACGAGCCTCGCCGACCCCTCTGCTCTCCAACGCTGGTGAGGGCCGTGCCCTCCTCCTCCCTCTGCCCCGTGCGCCACAGCCTCGTCCGCGCGGCCGACGCCGTGCCCGCCCACTCCGGCCGCTCGTCGCACTCGCACGCTCCACGCCACTAGGCTCCCCTGCCACGGCCCCTGATCGCCGCTTCACCGCGGGCAGCGCACCGCTCCGGCCACGGCCTCGCCCCGGGCACCGCTCGCGCCGGCTGCGCCCCTCACCTGCGCCTCCCCGCTCGTCACCGGTGACGCTGCAGCCCTCCTCCGGCCACGCCACCGCCCCCACTAGATGCGCCTCTGCGCGCTCGTTCGAACGAGCCCAGGCGTGCGCGGATCCGTGCCCTGTGCGCAATTTCCGGCGAACTCCGGCGGGTCTGCGCCGTTGCTTTTGGTCGCCGGCGGCGAGGGCCGGCCCTGCTGACCTGGCACTGCGGGTCCCACCACCTGGGCCGCTGACTGGTGGGCCCAGGGCCCCCTGTTGACCTGTTGACTGGGTCAACTACTGACTGGGCCGCCCCTATCCCACTGACATGGGGGCCCCAGCCCCAGAACGTTTTGTTAAAAAAAAGGAATTAAAAATAATATATAAAATAAATAAAATAAATAAATAGATAATAATAATTTAATTAATTAATTAATTAAGAAATTAATTAAGTTAATTAATCATAATTACATTAACCTAACTAACTAATTAGTTTAATTAAACAGTAGTTAGATTAGTTACACACTAATTAGACTAAACAGTCAATGACTAATGGGACCCACATGTCAGGGTTGACTCAGTCAACCCCTGTTGACTGCTGACGTCAGCATGACATCATGCTGACGTCATAAATACATTTTTTCGAATTAATTAAATAAATAATTAAATTCCAAAATTGTTAAAATCTTTTAAAAATCATATCTTTTAATCTGTAACTCGGATTAAAATATTTTCAACATGAAAGTTGCTCAGAACGACGAGACGAATCCGGATACGCAGTCCATTCGTCCGCCACACCCCCCTAACCTATCGAACCTTCAGCTTTCCCCCTCCGGCTCCTCTGCCCGAAAACACGAAACACCGGGAATACTTTCCCGGATGATTCCCCCCTTAACCAGTACCACCTCATACCGCGTTAGAACACGTCTAGCTCTGCCTGTTATCCTGTTATGCACTTGCTTGCTTTGTATTTACAGTTTCTCCCCCCTCTTCTCTTCGGTAGACCCCGTGACGATGCTGACGCCCCAGTTCGACTACGGAGTTGACGACCCCTCCTTCTTGCCAGAGCAATCAGGCAAGCCCCCCCCTTGATCTCCAGATATCGCCTATTCTTTTCTATACTGCTTGCATTAGAGTAGTGTAGCATGTTACTGCTTTCCGTTGATCCTATCCTGATGCATAGCCTGACATTGTTGCTACACCTGTTGATACCTTACCTGCAATCCTAAATGCTTAGTATAGGATGCTAGTTTATCATCATTGGCCCTACATTCTTGTCAGTCTGCCTTGCTATACTATTGGGCCGTGATCACTCGGGAGGTGATCATGGGTATATACTATACATACATACATACTATACAGATGGTGACTAAAGTCGGGTCAGCTCATTGAGTACCCGCAAGTGATTCTGACGAGGGGGCTGAAAGGACAGGTGGCTCCATCCCGGTAGAGGTGGGCCTGGGTTCCCGACGGCCCTCGACTGTTACTTTGTGGCGGAGCGACATGGCAGGTTGAGACCACCTAGGAGACAGGTGGGCCTGGCCCTGTTCGGCGTTCGCGGATACTTAACACGCTTAACGAGATCTTGGTATTTGATCTGAGTCGGCTACGAGCCTATACGCACTAACCATCTACGTGGGAGTAGTTATGGGTATCCCGACGTCGTGGTATCAGCCGAAGCACTTCAGACGTCAGCGACGGAGCGGCGCGCGCCGGATTGGAACGTAAGCCTGCTCTTGTATTAAGGGGGCTAGTTCTGCTTCCGGCCGCCCTCGCAACGTGCAGGTGTGCTATGGGCGATGGGCCCAGACCCCTGTGCGCTTAGGTTTAGACCGGCGTGCTGGCCTCTCTGTTTTGCCTAGGTGGGGCTGCGACGTGTTGATCTTCCGAGGCCGGGCATGACCCAGGAAAGTGTGTCCGGCCAAATGGGATCGAGCGTGTTGGGTTATGTGGTGCACCCCTGCAGGGAAGTTAATCTATTCGAATAGCCGTGATCTTCGGTAACAGGACGACTTGGAGTTGTACCTTGACCTTATGACAACTAGAACCGGATACTTAATAAAACACACCCTTCCAAGTTCCACAGACAACCCGGTGATCGCTTTTCCGCAGGGCGACGAGGAGAGGATCGCCGGGTAGGATTATGCTATGCGATGACTACTTGGAGATGCTACTTGGAGATGCTACTTGGAGGACTTCAATCTACTCTCTTCTACATGCTGCAAGACGGAGGCTGCCAGAAGCGTAGTCTTCGATAGGACTAGCTATCCCCCTTTATTCTGGCATTCTGCAGTTCAGTCCACCGATATGGCCTCCTTACACATATACCCATGCATATGTAGTGTAGTTCCTTGCTTGCGAGTACTTTGGATGAGTACTCACGGTTGCTTTCTCCCCCCTTTTCCCCTTTCCTTTCTTTCTGGTTGTCGCAACCAGATGCTGGAGTCCAGGAGCCAGACGCCACCGTCGACGACGACCCCTACTACACCGGAGGTGCCTACTACTACGTGCAGCCCGCTGACGACGACCAGGAGTAGTTAGGAGGATCCCAGGCAGGAGGCCTGCGCCTCTTTCGATCTGTATCCCAGTTTGTGCTAGCCATCTTATGGCAACTTGTTTAACTTATGTCTGTACTCAGATATTGTTGCTTCCGCTGACTCGTCTATGATCGAGCACTTGTATTCGAGCCCTCGAGGCCCCTGGCTTGTATTATGATGCTTGTATGACTTATTTATTTGTAGAGTTGTGTTGTGATATCTTCCCGTGAGTCCCTGATCTTGATCGTACACATTTGCGTGCATGATTAGTGTACGATTGAATCGGGGGCGTCACAAGTTGGTATCAGAGCCGACTGCCTGTAGGAATCCCCATTCCACACTCCTTGGCCGAAGTCGAGTCTAGACATTGCAAAACTTTTACTAACATGGCTGTGCGGCCCATGGGCCCACGTCGCCATTGGGTGGTACTAGGATCTTTTACTCCTCGACCTTTACTCTGGGATTCTGAACTCTCTTCTATTCGGGTTAAACGATTTTTACAAAAATCTAACTTTAGGTTCTCGAAAATACTTTCTCCCGGAGAGGCCCTTCAGTCCAGATGATCACCGACTGCACCAGAAGATTTCGAAGATACTCTCCGATTTTCTCTTGAGACCTTGTGCCCGTTGCCTTTGCAATTCCCTACCACTGAAATATCCCTATGGATAAATACTTACACCTGTCGTGCTTACTTTTATTCTCAGTCGATCTTGTTATTACAAGATACCCTGAGAATATTTTGTGCCTACTGCCTTGCAGTTCTTTGCCACCTGAATACCCCTAAGAATAACTTCTCGCACCTTCCGAGTATCCGCTCATCCCCAGTTGTTCTTGTGTTTCACAAAAGTCTTCAAAATAATATTCGATCTTCCGAAAATCCTCTGGAGCCTTTGGCTCTTGAAATTCTTGCTTGCTTGCATTATGGTTAATCCCATAACTCTCGTAGTCTTATTGACATTCCTTGTCATTATCATTTTTGAGTCTGTTGACTCAATATGTTTGCGAATACACGCAATCATCTTTGATCCTTATAAGTTACTTTTCCGGCTGAGCTGCCATTCTTTTAACTGGAATTGGTTCTCGACCAATCCAATTGTCGTTGATTGTACCATAAGGCTATTCAACTTATCCATCCCTAATCAGAGCATTGCTTCTGATCCCTTGATTTGGAAATCATAATTCCTTTGCATTTAAGCGGTGAATTATTCAGATGCTTCCATAACCTGTTGCATTTGCATTCCTTCCTCTTCTGGTTGAGTATCGATACTCATATCAGATCCTTTGTGGACCATCAAGTCCTTTGTTGGATTGTTATCCGACAATGTCCTTCACACTTGATCACTTTGTGAGTTCTTCCCCTGTTACATAATGTCTTTGTTAAGTTGTATCCTCCGCTTGGCCAACCTTACTCTGCTTTCGGGCTTGTGTTATTTACTCTTGAAACTTGTGGTATATGTCTCTAAGAAGACCTATGGGTTGAACATATGCCTTCTCTAAACCGTGTGAACCCGAAAGTTTTCACGAGTCATACACTTCTGGTACTTCACCAGATAAAATTTCAACACTGCATCTTCATCGGACGTGAGAAGTGAATGAAAGGTTATGCATTGGAGAAGTGGGAGTCGACCTTGAACTTGTGTTCATGCCCATGGACACGATGTAGATCTTATCATTAAAGCTTCTTTTAAATAAATTATTCCTTTGGTATAAGTTCATCTTATATCTAGGATCTGGCCTTTTGCAACCGTGGTTCCGACCATGATTGTTCTTCTTAGATCTCATTTCTCGGACAAGTTTAAACAATTGTCTTCTATGGAGCAATACACCAGTCCAACCTTTACTTTGATCTTGTGTCGAGTATTACCCCCCTGGTATCTCGAGATTATCATGGAACTGCATAACTTCCTATGAGTTCTTCATCAAGTACTACATACTCACTGATTACAATTTTTCATTGGGCTCTGAGTTATTAAACACTCAAAGACACCGATAACTAAACCGAGTCCGCATTACGGTTTAACAACTCTTACTAATATTCTTTATGTACGAGTTTGTACCCGATCATGTCATTCCTAGCCTGATCGGTTATATCATTACCATGCTAAATTTTAACTGTGCTACCTGGTCCTTAATCCCGGAGCACAACTTTTGACAATGAGCTAAGGTTACGTCGATCTTCCTCGTCATATCAGTTCGCCTTGAACAACAATCTTGATTTCAGGTTTGTGTTGTACCTATGGTTCCAATAACCTCTTGCTTCATCATTCTTTTGACTGATGTGATCGCGGATCGATTACATCTTCGTGGAATCTCTCGACAAATGTGTCATGATCACCATCTACATTCTGATGCTCTTCCAGGATATCAAGTGAATTAATGATGAGACATACCATCCTTGCCCTCGATGAATTGTATTATCATCGACCACTTTATTGCCTTCCCACCAACACAAGCTTGTTCATGTTTGGTGTTATACCTTGAGTTCCTTGCTATCCAGCAATTGTTCTTCTTTACCTTGGAGTATTACCATCCTTTATGTCAAGAATGTTCTGAGATTTGTTCCACCTCTTGAGAATTCTTGACATAGAAATACTTCTCACCATCACCATTCTTTCTTGGTCCCCGTGTTAATTCCAACAAGTGAACGATGTTGTTTGGATTCTTTCCTTCTAGCAACCCTATCTCTTTGAAGTTAATGGTCGAAAGTTCATTCTTAGGCTATTGATTATTGCATCACCATTCTGACATTGGTCGTGCAACCCAACCCATATTTCGGGCGCACCTTTCAACCAATGTTTAATTGTGTATGTTTTCCTCGAGCATACTTCCTTATATCTTTTGATCTGACAAATGTTATCTCCTTGTTCACTTAATTGTGGACATCCATCTTTTGGGAATCTCGGTGAATTGCCGTTGAGTTCACCAGACACCTCCTTGTCCTCTCCTTGGGTTAATGATGAACTCTTGATAACGGAAATCACTTCATAGTTCATTTCCCGAGAATCTTACAATGTCATTTCGTTGATATGTGCCGCAGCTTTTCTTCTCGGACATCCTGAGTCTGAGGTATCATGACACCAATCGGATCTGAATCTTGGTCGGATATGATGGTTGGGACAACTTTCCAAGAGTTATGATGTTGATCCTTTGATGACCCGGTAACATGATGTCATGCCTAGCACCCCCCCCCCCCGGCTGGAGGACCTATCATTATAGATTCCTTTTCAGCAAGGTTATCCATTCACCCATGAGGAAATTGTAAGACTTATTCTATAAGTTCTTCCTGATGGACCCTTTTTGTTTCCAAAGCCTTAACTTGCTTGAAGACCATGTAATGCTATCTCGAAGCATGTTTGTGGTACTTCGATTTTCAACAAGGACATTTGAAGCCAATGCTAAATGTTTCCTGCTAAATTATCCAAACACCGCTGTATGGGTAATGTCATGAAATTTCTCTCCCCTACCTAAGGAGTTTTCTACATTATATCCTGTCGTGGATATCATGCACTGCTTGTCCTTGGGAAGGATATACCCTGAAATATGTGTTTAAACACATTTTCCTTTCCATTGTTCTGCTTAATCTGATAACCATATTTTCCTTTCCATTATTTGGTTTAACCTTTCTTGTGATCTATATGATCTAAGCAGTAATATTCTCCTGCTTATGTATATACCTCGGTGTACAATTCTGTCAGCAAGACCCTGTTACTATTGTTGATGACATTTCGGTAGCCACCAATGGACGAGAACCTTGCCTATTGGCCCGCCTCGTTCAACGAGCAGGAAAATGGTTCGCTTCGTCCCTCGCCCTTGGTATCGACGTTGTTACCGACCTAACTGACAGGTTATTCTCTGGCATGCCTTGCTATCATAACCGTGCAAGATGTCACCGCTCTCTCAACGTTTAACCCACATGGTGGGCCCATAACCCACAGTTCCACAGGATCAAAACCTGACTCTCCTGTACAGCCCTGTTACTAATGGTTATTTCCCACGCTTGGCTTCATATTTAATTCACGGGCCACCTTCCTAATGCTCTATTCTGGTATCGGACATAATACTTATTCCCGTTGCTCTGAACCCCATTCACACTCTGTTTCAGGCAATGAACGATTGCCTATCCGCTTGAAACTTCTTATTGCACCGTCTTACTTTGCTCTCGATGTGTTTCATTTGTTCAACTCGAGAGATACTCGTATGTTCATACTTGGGTAAACCCTAAAAGATTTTCCCTTGTAACATCCTATCGTTGTAGAGATGCCCCTTACCTATTCGTAAGTACGATGGAGATCCCGAAGAAAGGATGACAAATTAATCATGGTGACTTGAATCAGTGAAATGAAGACTTCAACGAAAGGGATCAACCTCTTCGAAAGGGCAGCCAAGACCGAGGAGACTCGTTAGGTTTTTCGCTACCAACACCTTCGCCCCTTACTCCACCGCTTAAATCTCGGGACGAGATTTCTTGTAGTGGAGGAGAATTGTGACGCCCGGGTAATTAAGCTACAGTGACCCTCTGCTAATGATGCCACGTCACCTCGTTTATAGTTGCTAATCTCGAGTTAGTTCAAAAACCGGTTCGAATTTCAAATACAAAATCGAGCAAACAATAAAAGTTTTCAAATATTAAAATTTAAATGTTCGGAGTGAACCAAATAATACATAGGTAATTATGGAGGTGAAACCACATTTTTATAAAATGTTTAAAGGCTCTAAACTAATTAAAATAGCAACTATGACAATTAATTAAATGCCTTTTAAAAATAATAATAATGCAAACTGTTTTAATTAGGTGTCAAACTTTTGGGGCAGTAGAATAAATTATAACATTAAATTAGGAGTTGTATTTATATTTTGTAAAACAGAAATTAAAAGAAAATAAAGAAAGAAAAGATAATACAAAAAAAAACAGAAAACAAACCAAAAAAAAATATATATATATAAAAGGACCCCCCCCCCACTGGGCCTGACGGCCCAGCCGACTAGGCCACCACCGGCCCAACTGGGCAAAGGCCCAGCCGGCCACCCCCCCATAACCCCACGCCCCCGGAACCCTAACCCCACCCCGTCACCCCACTCACCCCCCCCACTCCCCACTCGCTCTCCCCCACCCCCCCTCGCGCTGGATCTGGATCGGGAGGAGCCCGATCCCCTTCTCCCTCGCCCGGCCCCCAACACCCGTCGACCGTCGCCGCCTCCCCCCCCACCGGCGCTTGACCCCCGGATCCCGACCACCGCCGCCCCGCGCCCGGAGCTCGCCTCGCCGGACCTCCCTCACTGGTCTTCTTCCACGCCGTCGCCAGACCCCGCCGCCCTGCCTCGTCCCCGCAGCCCCTTCCTCGACTCCTCGCTCGACTCGATCTGGACGGCGCGCCGCTCCCAGCGCCGCCACGCGCTGCTGCCCGAGGACCTCGTCGCCCGGCGCCGCTCCACCGTCGCTGCCTCGCCTCCACCTCGACGGCTCCAACGAGCCTCGCCGACCCCTCTGCTCTCCAACGCTGGTGAGGGCCGTGCCCTCCTCCTCCCTCTGCCCCGTGCGCCACAGCCTCGTCCGCGCGGCCGACGCCGTGCCCGCCCACTCCGGCCGCTCGTCGCACTCGCACGCTCCACGCCACTAGGCTCCCCTGCCACGGCCCCTGATCGCCGCTTCACCGCGGGCAGCGCACCGCTCCGGCCACGGCCTCGCCCCGGGCACTGCTCGCGCCGGCTGCGCCCCTCACCTGCGCCTCCCCGCTCGTCACCGGTGACGCTGCAGCCCTCCTCCGGCCACGCCACCGCCCCCACTAGATGCGCCTCTGCGCGCTCGTTCGAACGAGCCCAGGCGTGCGCGGATCCGTGCCCTGTGCGCAATTTCCGGTGAACTCCGGCGGGTCTGCGCCGTTGCTTTTGGTCGCCGGCGGCGAGGGCCGGCCCTGCTGACCTGGCACTGCGGGTCCCACCACCTGGGCCGCTGACTGGTGGGCCCAGGGCCCCCTGTTGACCTGTTGACTGGGTCAACTACTGACTGGGCCGCCCCTATCCCACTGACATGGGGGCCCCAGCCCCAGAACGTTTTGTTAAAAAAAGGAATTAAAAATAATATATGAAATAAATAAAATAAATAAATAGATAACAATAATTTAATTAATTAATTAATTAAGAAATTAATTAAGTTAATTAATCATAATTACATTAACCTAACTAACTAATTAGTTTAATTAAACAGTAGTTAGATTAGTTACACACTAATTTGACTAAACAGTCAATGACTAGTGGGACCCACATGTCAGGGTTGACTCAGTCAACCCCTGTTGACTGCTGACGTCAGCATGACATCATGCTGACGTCATAAATACATTTTTTCGAATTAATTAAATAAATAATTAAATTCCAAAATTGTTAAAATCTTTTAAAAATCATATCTTTTAATCTGTAACTCGGATTAAAATATTTTCAACATGAAAGTTGCTCAGAACGACGAGACGAATCCGGATACGCAGTCCGTTCGTCCGCCACACCCCCCTAACCTATCGAACCCGCAACTTTCCCCCTCCGGCTCCTCTGCCCGAAAACACGAAACACCGGGAATACTTTCCCGGATGATTCCCCCCTTAACCAGTACCACCTCATACCGCGTTAGAACACGTCTAGCTCTGCCTGTTATCCTGTTATGCACTTGCTTGCTTTGTATTTACTGTTTCTCCCCCCTCTTCTCTTCGGTAGACCCCGTGACGATGCTGACGCCCCAGTTCGACTACGGAGTTGACGACCCCTCCTTCTTGCCAGAGCAATCAGGCAAGCCCCCCCCCTTGATCTCCAGATATTGCCTATTCTCTTCTATACTGCTTGCATTAGAGTAGTGTAGCATGTTACTGCTTTCCGTTGATCCTATCCTGATGCATAGCCTGACATTGTTGCTACATCTGTTGATACCTTACCTGCAATCCTAAATGCTTAGTATAGGATGCTAGTTTATCATCATTGGCCCTACATTCTTGTCAGTCTGCCTTGCTATACTATCGGGCCGTGATCACTCGGGAGGTGATCATGGGTATATACTATACATACATACATACTATACAGATGGTGACTAAAGTCGGGTCAGCTCATTGAGTACCCGCAAGTGATTCTGACGAGGGGGCTGAAAGGACAGGTGGCTCCATCCCGGTAGAGGTGGGCCTGGGTTCCCGATGGCCCTCGACTGTTACTTTGTGGCGGAGCGACAGGGCAGGTTGAGACCACCTAGGAGACAGGTGGGCCTGGCCCTGTTCGACGTTCGCGGATACTTAACACGCTTAACGAGATCTTGGTATTTGATCTGAGTCGGCTACGAGCCTATACGCACTAACCATCTACGTGGGAGTAGTTATGGGTATCCCGACGTCGTGGTATCAGCCGAAGCACTTCAGACGTCAGCGACGGAGCGGCGCGCGCCGGATTGGAACGTAAGCCTGCTCTTGTATTAAGGGGGCTAGTTCTGCTTTCGGCCGCGTACGCAACGTGCAGGTGTGCTATGGGCGATGGGCCCAGACCCCTGTGCGCTTAGGTTTAGACCGGCGTGCTGGCCTCTCTGTTTTGCCTAGGTGGGGCTGCGACGTGTTGATCTTCCGAGGCCGGGCATGACCCAGGAAAGTGTGTCCGGCCAAATGGGATCGAGCGTGTTGGGTTATGTGGTGCACCCCTGCAGGGAAGTTAATCTATTCGAATAGCCGTGATCTTCGGTAACAGGACGACTTGGAGTTGTACCTTGACCTTATGACAACTAGAATCGGATACTTAATAAAACACACCCTTCCAAGTTCCACAGACAACTCGGTGATCGCTTTTCCGCAGGGCGACGAGGAGAGGATTGCCGGGTAGGATTATGCTATGCGATGCTACTGGAGTGCTACCTGGATATGCTACTTGGAGATGCTACTTGGAGGACTTCAATCTACTCTCTTCTACATGCTGCAAGACGGAGGCTGCCAGAAGCGTAGTCTTCGATAGGACTAGCTATCCCCCTCTTATTCTGGCATTCTGCAGTTCAGTCCACCGATATGGCCCTTTACACATATACCCATGCATATGTAGTGTAGTTCCTTGCTTGCGAGTACTTTGGATGAGTACTCACGGTTGCTTTCCCCCCTTTTCCCCCTTTCCTTTCTTTCTGGTTGTCGCAACCAGATGCTGGAGCCCAGGAGCCAGACGCCACCGTCGACGATGACGACCTACTACACCGGAGGTGCCTACTACTACGTGCAGCCCGCTGACGACGACCAGGAGTAGTTTAGGAGGATCCCAGGCAGGAGGCCTGCGCCTCTTTCGATCTGTATCCCAGTTTGTGCTAGCCATCTTATGGCAACTTGTTTAACTTATGTCTGTACTCAGATATTGTTGCTTCCGCTGACTCGTCTATGATCGAGCACTTGTATTCGAGCCCTCGAGGCCCCTGGCTTGTATTATGATGCTTGTATGACTTATTTTATTTGTAGAGTTGTGTTGTGATATCTTCCCGTGAGTCCCTGATCTTGATCGTACACATTTGCGTGCATGATTAGTGTACGATCGAATCGGGGGCGTCACATAAACCGCCTGGACAGATTTTCCTTATGCAGACACAGGGATTGCATAATATTGTAAAAATACATAAGCCAGTACTGAAATTCTCATGACGAATCAACGCAAAGTGTATCCCAGTGCACGATGGCAACGGATCAAAGTATTTTCACTAGCCTATTACAAGGCGCTTGAAGGCCCAAAATATGGTGTTTCCAGCAGAACAAGGTTTATGGAGCATCACTCTGATTGCCGGATCAAGTCTCATTACCATGTTGATGCGAAGTTGATGGGTCATCTGGCGTCGGATCAGCCTCCTCCTCCCCACCTAGCGGCTGGAAGTTTGTGGTGGTCCAGTCAATCCGGGTTAAGGCCTGAAACATAGCTTCTTCACTGATAAGTTCTGACGGATCAATGTCAGGGGCATAAGTGTGCTTACGGATTCCTGGAATAAGATTTTGCGCCTCCGAGATGACAGGGTTAACCCGTTTGTTGTTGGCATCATAATAAGACCGGTGAACAGTCAAGTTAGCATCTTCTGCCAGCTGACTCGCCAGAGGATGCATTTCCCTTGTCACTCTTTTCAGGGCTTCATCATCAAAATCTGCCCCATTTTCTTGTGTGCTTGGAAAGCCTTTGGCAAGGTCAACCGGATCCAAGTCAGCTATCCACGCTTTGGCTCGGGTAAGTGCCAACAAAGCGCCAGCCCTGGCAGCAGATCGCTTTACCTCTTCTATCTGTGCTGGCACCATGGATAGCCTTGCCAGAGTGTCCTTGATTAGTGTTGGGGCCGGATTGTCATAGGATGCTGCGCAGATAACCCGTTGAGCATCGGTGTATAGTTGTTCAAGCAGAGTATATGCTGCTTTCAGCTTCATCCGTACATCTGATCCCAGATGAGTAATGCGGTTACCTGCAACGGTTTAAGAATTTCATATTTCAACCGGCACCTTACAAGATGGATATTTCAGATGCCTTGCTAGGAGTACTTACCAAATACTGCGGAGGTCATGGCGTTCACTTGATGCTTCAACCCAGAAAGCTCTTCTGCCACCGGTTTAAGAGCAGATTCGGCATCTTCAGCCCATTTCAGCAATGTACCCTTCTCAGTGTCCCAATTGGCACGTTCAGTCTTGAATTCTTCCTTCAGTCGTTCTCTGGAAGTTAAAGCGGCTCGAAGTTCATCTTTGGCTTTAGAGGATTCTTCTTGATGAGATTTGATACTCTCTTGAAGATCAGCAATCTGCGTCCGTTGATGGTTTATGTCAGCCTGCCACAATCAGAGGAGCATATCAATATTTTATCAAAAGTCCCAAGCATACAACTGGTTCTACACTTGGCACTTGGGGGATAATGCGGATTGCTTCTTTCTTACTGCTTATTCAAAGTCCCGAGGATTCATACAAGTTTCAATCCTGGCACTTAGGGGCTAATGCGGATTGCTTCTTTCTTACTGCTTATTCAAAGTCCCGAGGATTCATACAAGTTTCAATCCTGACACTTGGGGGCTAATGTGTATTTGTTCAAAAAACTTAAAAGTCAACAATGTGCAGTTTGGAAATTCAAAAGTCCCGGTTTGTCTTTACAAGCTAAACCGGCCCTTGGGGGCTACAGGATACAAGGCAGTGAAAATACAAAGATAAGGTGAAAATACAAAGATAAGGATGAAAAAGTTTACCTCATAACGTTCCTTCATCAGATTTACCAAGTCAGCCTCATTATCTCGTCTTGTATAAAGCCGGTTCAAGAATCCGGAATGAAGATCCTGGGCAGAAAGATTAGCATATTTTGACAAGTCAGCTTCCATCTTCTTCTTGCCCATAGAAGTAAACTCATCCTTGGCGGTATGTTTTGCCAAGATAACTGGATCGCCCGGAGTGGTATAAGCAGTGCCAGTAAAAATAACGTCATCATCTTTTGCTGGGCTTGGCGGATTAGCAGTTGACCTTAGTGGATCAGCAATCGGACTTGCAGGTATAGCGTGTTGACTTGAGGTGTCTTCATGTGTGGCCGGATCAGCTTCCGGCGGATCAGCGTTGTTAGTTGGCTCTGGCGGGACAGAATCATCCATGACATTATCAAGATTTTTATCAGGATTTTTAGGGCTTTCTCCGGTTCAACTTCGCCGGTAGGGGCACTGGTCTTGGCTTTTTTACTCAGACGAGCTTTATCACTAATATTAAAACAAGGATTAGCATGATTAACTGAATTATGAAGGAGAAGGGAGGACTGCATGCTTACCCAGGGACAGTTTTCAGTGGAGGCAGCTGAGTGGTTGATGAACCGCCAGACGAATTAGAAGATGCCTGATAGTTTGAATCAGATGGATTGAGAGGGCATCGGAAGAAACCTTTCAAAAAGATAATGTTTTCAGGAGAACAAGCAACCTCTGGACGACGTTTCCGGTTTGGTGTATGAGGTAAACCAGAAGAAGTGACCTGTTGACCACTGTGCCGGGTTGTGCGACGCCGTTCGGTTTGTTGTGTCTTCAAAGAGAGTTTTTGATCCAAATGAGCAACAGGGTGAGAGCATTTCACTTTCCGAACTGCACGGCGAAATCATTGAACCGACACAAGTTCTGAGTCAGAAAGACAAATTACCTCAACATGATCGGCATGGCTGGCCTCCGCGTCATCCTGGGAGTAATCATTATCAGTAAAATATATGAATAGAAGTCAAGGGAGTCAAACTTTACCTCTTCAGCCGAGTCACCGACATCCTCTGGCGGTTCCGAAGACTCAGCAGTTTTCTTTTTGGCAGCTCTCTTGATGACCTTGGTCTTAACATGAGGAGCCTTAGCTACTTTGTCTTGAGATTTCCTTTTCCAGAAGGAGCTACTGGCCTATGAGATTGTACAAAGGGTTATTATAGCAGTGTCAAAGCGGAGAAGGATCAAGAAAACTACAAGTTTAAAGTCTTTACCGCTGGCGGTTTGTTGGAGGCATAAAAAGGACGCAGGCCAATTTGAGTACATACGATGAGCAGTTCGTCAAGTATTTTCTTTACACCTTCACTGACTTCATCATCAGTCAGTTCTATTTCATTAAACCATTGTGGATCATTGGTATTGCCGGTATATTCAAACATCAATCCGGGCCGACGGCTTAAAGGTAGAATGCACCATGAAATCCAACAGCGGACGAGATCAACACCAGTTAAACCGTTGGTAAGGAGAGCCCGGAGTTTGGCGAGTTGAGGTGCATAGGCTTGTCGGTCTTTGGCAGACAATCTCTGAGGTAAAGGGTGATTATTGCTGAGCCGGTGCGGACGGTAGCCCGGTAAAGGATTCTCTTCAGCAGGGGCAGTATTCTGACAGTAGAACCAGGTTTGGTTCCAGTCTTTTGGATGGCTGTGAAGTTTGGCGTGAGGAAATTCAACCTCTTTCCTCTTTTGGATCGACACACCACCCAGTTCAGTATTGGGTCCATCAGAAAATTCAGTTCGGCGGTTTAAGTGAAAGAGATCTTGAAAGAGGTCGACAGTTGGTTCTTCTTGCAGATAAACCTCGCAGAATACTTGAAAATCGCATATGTTGGACATAGAATTTGGTCCAATATCTTGAGGATGAAGTTGGAACCTGGCAAGAACATCCCAGAATTTTTTTGATCCGGGAGGACTGAAACCTCGAGCTAAATGTTGCATGAACACAATCACTTCTCCATCTTGAGGCTCAGAAGGGCACTCAGGGCCAGGAACTCGCCAATGGAGGACATTTTTTGAAGCTAAAGCGCCTGTGGTGACATATTCATTGATTTGCATTTCTGTGATTCGAGATGGGACCCAGTTGCAGGCAGCAAATTGCTTCATCATCTTACAAAGTCTGTAAAAGGAAAATGGACGGTTTACGATTGGCGGTTCATATGTGTTTGTCAAATGTTAAACCCGCCATTCAAGGTATACGTATGAAGTGAACCAGGCATGACTGTTCAAAGTCTAGATGGCGGTTTAAGAGAGGGCTAATGACATACGACAGATTATCAATACTAAAGGATAAACCGCCCATCGGAGGCAGAACCCAATCTGAAAATTTGTTAAGTGTTGTGGAAACAAGTTTCATAAGATGGTGATATAATTTTGGATCTACCGTTGTTCAAAAGACAATTTTTTTTGAGCCTTACAATGGTGTTAACAGAGCAGAGAAGGTTCAGATAAGGATTTATACAGGAACAGTAAGATGCTGTAGTACAGCAGATTAAAGCTACAGATCCAGCCGCAAGGGGAAACTATCAGGCCTAGCTAGATTCGGTACGATGCTAAAGGAAAAGCAGAGGAAGTGCTGATGAACACTGACGAACACCGAAGAAACTTCAAAACCCTAATGCAGATCTAATAAGTAAAGGGAATGAGTACTTACCAGAGACATGCAACGGCAGAGTATCTTGAGAGATCTGGTACGAACAGGGTGATGCAGAGGCCTTGTTGGTGCAGGCCGGAAGATCGACGACGGCAGCGGCAGCGATGCTTGAGGTCTTTGGGTCGCGAGGAGGAAGACGATGCGAATTGGAAGGAGGGGGGGAATGGAAGGCGCCCCGGTCTTATTTATAAGGGAAGTGGGATAAAACAGCAGGCGCAAAAATCGAGGAGTCATAAGCGGCAAAAGAGGATGCAGCTGTCGCCTCGATCTTCGGGAATTAATTAAAGAGAAGGGAATCTTTATAAATCTTTTATACAGGGATGATGTCACAATGATTTACTGCAGTAACAGAAGATGACATCATGGTGATTCACCAAAGTTCACAAGGATAAGACAATATGGCGGTTTACGAGAATTGTCAGAAATTTAGGTAGTTTTTTCTAAGGATTGAAGATTGACATGAACAGGTTCAAATCAATCTGGGGCCTAATGTTGAGGATATAACCACTAAGGGTAAACCGCCCAGGAGGGGGCGGTTCACCTTCAGCTATACTGAAGCCCAAGGAAACCCAGAAGATGGCGCTTTACGGATGAGGCTTAGAGGCCCAGAGCCCGCAGGCGATTTAGGGCCCATGGTAGTAAACCTCCATGATTGTATAAACTTGCATTGTAAGATAGAAAAGAGGAGACCGAGGCAGACACTTATATGAGCCAGCCTCGGGACTCTGTAGACCGACCAGGGTCCTCCTGAGTATATAAAGGGGTGTCCTGGCGGCGGTTTAGGAACAGAGAACAACAACTCGAGAGCCAGACAAAGCGGATTCGCTCACTGGCCTTCGAAACCCTAGCAATACCAATCACAACTAGACGTAGGCTTTTACCTTTATCGAAGGGGCTGAACTAGTATAAAAATCCCGTGTCCCCTTGTCCGATTTAACCCCTTCAAGCTAACCCATAGAGATGGCTCCGCGACTAAGTCCTTTCACGAGGACATCTGCCGTGACAGTTCCACGACAGATCCTATCTCGGATTTCATGGCTTCCAGCCATTTGTCGGAATCTGGGCCCGCCATCGCTTCTTCATAGTTCGAAGGTTCACCATTGTCTAACAACATGATTTCCAGGACAGGGTTATCGTACCACTCTGGTGCGGAACGTGTCCTTGTGGACCTACGAAGTTTAGTAGCAACTTGATCTGAAGTTTCCTGATCATCATCATTAACTTCCTCTCTAGTCGGTGCAGGCACCTCAGGAACATTTTCTTGAGCTGCGCCACTCTTCGGTTCAAGAGGCAATACTTCATCAAGTTCTACTTTCCTCCCACTTACTTCTTTCGAGAGAAACTCTTTCTCTAGAAAGGATCCATTCTTGGCAACAAAGATCTTGCCTTCGGATCTGAGGAAGAAGGTATACCCAATAGTTTCTTTAAGGTATCCTATGAAGACACATTTTTCCGATTTGGGTTCGAACTTTTCAGGTTGAAGTTTCTTGACATAAGCATCGCATCCCCAAACTTTCAGAAACGACAGCTTAGGATTCTTACCAAACCATAATTCATACGGTGTCGTTTCCACGGATTTCGACGGAGCCCTATTTAAAGTGAATGCAGCAGTCTCTATATCATAACCCCAAAATGACAGCGGTAGATCGGTAAGAGACATCATAGATCGTACCATATCCAATAGAGTGTGATTACGACGTTTGGACACACCATTACGCTGAGGTGTTCCAGGCGGCGTGAGTTGTGAAACAATTCCGCATTTCCTTAAGTGCATGCCAAATTCGTGACTCAAATATTCTCCCCGCCGATCTGATCGTAAGAACTTGATTTTCCTGTCACGTTGATTCTCAACCTCACTCTGAAATTCCTTGAACTTTTCAAAGGTTCCAGACTTGTGTTTTTATTAAGTAGACATACCCATATCTACTCAAGTCATCAGTGAGGGTGAGAACATAATGATAGCCACCGCGAGCCTCAACATTCATTGAATCGCACACATCAGTATGTATGATTTCCAATAAGTTGGTTGCTCGCTCCATTGTTCCGGAGAACGGAGTCTTGGTCATTTTGCCCATGAGGCATGGTTTAAACGTGTCAAATGATTCATAATCAAGAGACTCCAAAAGTCCATCTGCATGGAATTTCTTCATGCGTTTGACACCAATGTGACCAAGGCGGCAGTGCCACAAGTATGTGGGACTATCATTATAACCTTACATCTTTTGGCATTCACACTATGAATATGTGTAACATCACGTTCGAGATTGAATAAGAATAAACCATCGACCAGCGGGGCATGACCATAAAACATGTCTCTCATATAAATAGAACAACCATTATTCTTAGATTTAAATGAGTAGCCATCTCGTATTAGACGAGATCCAGATACAATGTTCATGCTCAAAGATGGTACTAAATAACAATTATTGAGGTTTAAAACTAATCCCGTAGGTAAATGTAGAGGTAGCGTGCCGACGGCGATCACATCGACCTTGGAACCATTACCGACGCGCATCGTCACCTCGTCCTTCGCCAGTCTCCGTTTATTCCGCAGTTCCTGTTTTGAGTTACAAATATGAGCAACTGCACCGGTATCAAATACCCAGGAGCTACTACGAGCGCTGGTTAGGTACACATCAATAACATGTATATCACATATACCTTTGGCATTGCCGGCCTTCTTATCCTCTAAGTACTTGGGGCAGTTCCGCTTCCAGTGACCGTTTTCCTTGCAATAAAAGCACTCAGTCTCAGGCTTGGGTCCATTCTTTGGCTTCTTCCCGGGAGCTTGCTTACCGGGCGCGGCAACTCCCTTGCCGTCCTTCTTTAAGTTCTTTTTACCCTTGTCTTTCTTGAACTTAGTGGTTTTATTCACCATCAACACTTGATGTTCCTTTTTGATTTCCACCTCCGCTGATTTCAGCATTGAATATACCTCAGGAATGGTCTTTTCCATCCCCTGCATATTGAAGTTTATCACAAAGCTCTTGTAGCTAGGTGGGAGCGATTGAAGGATTCTGTCAACGACCGCATCATCCGGGAGATTAACTCCCAGCTGAGACAAGCGGTTGTGCAACCTAGAGATTTTGAGTATGTGCTCGCTGACGGAACTATTCTCCTCCATCTTACAACTATAGGACTTGTCGGAGACTTCATATCTCTCGACCCGAGCATGAGCTTGGAAAACCATTTTCAGCTCTTGGAACATCTCATATGCTCCGTGTTGCTCAAAACACTTTTGGAGCCCCGGTTCTAAGCTGTAAAGCATGCCGCACTGAACCAGGGAGTAATCATCACTACGCGTCTGCCAAGCGTTCATAACGTCTTGTTCTGTTGGGAAAACAGGTGCTTCACCTAGCGGTGCATCAAGGACATATGCTTTCCTGGCAGCTATGAGGATAATTCTCAGGTTACGGACCCAGTCCGTGTAGTTGCTACCATCGTCTTTCAGTTTGGTTTTCTCTAGGAACGCGTTGAAGTTGAGGGCAACATTTGCGTGGGCCATTTGATCTACAAGACATATTGCAAAGATTTTAGACTATGTTGATGATAATTAAGTTCATCTAATCAAATTATTTAATGAACTCCCACTCAGATAGACATCCCTCTAGTCATCTAAGTGATACATGATCCGAGTCAACTAGGCCGTGTCCGATCATCACGTGAGATGGACTAGTCATCATCGGTGAACATTTTCATGTTGATCGTATCTTCTATACGACTCATGTTCGACCTTTCGGTCTTCCGTGTTCCGAGGCCATGTCTGTACATGCTAGGCTCGTCAAGTTAACCTAAGTGTATTGCGTGTATAAATCTGGCTTACACCCGTTGTATGCGAACGTTAGAACCTATCACACCCGATCATCATGTGGTGCTTCGGAACAACGGACCTTAGCAACGGTGCATAGTTAGGGGGAACACTTTCTTGAAATTATTGCGAGGGGTCATCTTATTTATGCTACCGTCGTTCTAAGCAAATAAGATGTAGAACATGATAAACATCACATGCAATCAAATAGTGACATGATATGGCCAATATCATTTTGCTCCTTTTGATCTCCATCTTCGGGGCGCCATAATCATCATTGTCACCGGCATGACACCATGACCTCCATCATCATGATCTCCATCATCGTGTCTTCATGAAGTTGTCTCGCCAACTATTACTTCTACTACTATGGCTAATGGTTAGCAATAAAGTAAAGTAATTACATAACATTTATGTTGACATGCAGGTCATAAATAAATTAAGACAACTCCTATGGCTCCTGCCGGTTGTCATACTCATCGACATGCAAGTCATGATTCCTATTACAAGAACATGACCAATCTCATACATCACATATATCATTCATCAACATCCTTTTGACCATATCACATCAAACGACATATGCTGCAAAAACAAGTTAGACGTCCTCCAATTGTTGTTGCAAGTTTTTACGTGGCTGCTATAGGTTTCTAGCAAGAACGTTTCTTACCTACGCCAAAACCACAACGTGATATGCCAATTTCTATTTACCCTTCATAAAGACCCTTTTCATCGAATCCGATCTGACTAAAGTGGGAGAGACAGACACCCGCTAGCCACCTTATGCAACTAGTGCATGTCAGTCGGTGGAACCAGTCTCATGTAAGCGTACATGTAAGGTTGGTCCGGGCCGCTTCATCCCACGATGCCGCCGAATCAAGATAAGACTAGTAACGACAAGTAAATTGACAAAATCGACGCCCACGACAACTTGTGTTCTACTCGTGCATAGAAACTACGCATAAACCTGGCTCTGATACCACTGTTGGGGATCGTAGCAGAACTTTAAAATTTTCTACGCATCACCAAGATCAATCTATTGAGTCATCTAGCAACAAAAGGGAGAGGAGTGCATCTACATACCCTTATAGATCGCGAGCGGAAGCGTTCAAGAGAACGGGGTTGATGGAGTCGTACTCGTCGTGATCCAAATCACCGATGATCCTAGCGCCGAACGGACGGCACCTCCGCGTTCAACACACGTACAGAGCAGAGACGTCTCCCGCGCCTTGATCCATCAAGGAGGAGGGAGAGGTTGAGGAAGAGAGCTCCAACAGCAGCACGACGGTGTGGTGGTGGTGGAGCGACAATACTCCGGCAGGGCTTCGCCAAGCTCTTAACGAAGGAGGAGAGGTGTTGGGGAGGGGAGGGGCTGCGCCTTTGATGTGGTGTGCAGCCCTCCCCTTGCCCCTCTATTTATAAGGGAAGGGGGCCGGCCCCCTCTAGATGAGATCTAGAGGGGGGGGGGCAAGGGGAGGGGCTTGCCCCCCAAGCAAGAGGGGCGCCCCCTCTAGGGTTTATCCCCCAACCCTAGGCGCATGGGCCCAAGGGGGGGATGCGCCCAGCCCTCCAAGGGCTGGTTCCCTTTCCTTTACGGCCCATGAGGCCCTCCGAGAGAGGTGGCCCCTCCCGGTGGACCCCCGGAACCCCTCTGGTGGCCCCGGTATAATACCGATATGCCCCCGAACTTTTCCGGTGACCGTATGACAACTTCCCACGTATAAATCTTCACCTCCGGACCATTCCGGAACTCCTCATGACGTCCGGAATCTCATCCGGGACTCCAAACAACATTCGGTAATCACATATAAGTCTTCCTAATAACCCTAGCGTCATCGGACCTTAAGTGTGTAGACCCTACGGGTTCGGGAACCATGCAGACATGACCGAGACAACTCTCCGGCCAATAACAAACAACGGGATACGGATACCCATGTTGGCTCCCACATGTTCCACGATGATCTCATCGAATGAACCACGATGTCGAGGATTCAAGCAATCCCATATACAATTCCCTTTGTCAATCGGTACGTTACTTGCCCGAGATTCGATCGTCGGTATCCCAATACCTCGTTCAATCTCGTTACCGGCAAGTCACTTTACTCGTTCCGTAACACATCATCCCGTGACCAACCCTTAGTCACATTGAGCTCATTACGATGATGTCTTACCGAGTGGGCCCAGAGATACCTCTCCGTCATACGGAGTGACAAATCCCAGTCTCGATTCGTGCCAACCCAACAGACACTTTCGGAGATACCCGTAGTGCACCTTTGTAGTCACCTAGTTACGTTGTGACGTTTGGCACAGCCAAAGTATTCCTACAGTATCCGGGAGTTGCACAATCTCATGGTCTAAGGAAAAGATACTTGACATTAGAAAAGGTTTAGCAGACGAACTACACGATCTTGCGCTATGCTTAGGATTGAGTCTTGTCCATCACATCATTCTCCTAATGATGTGATCCCGTTATCAATGACATCCAATGTCCATGGTCAGGAAACCGTAACCATCTATTGATCAACGAACTAGTCAACTAGAGGCTCACTAGGGACATGTTGTGGTCTATGTATTCACACATGTATTACGATTTTCGGATAACACAATTATAGCATGAATAATAGACAATTATCATGAACAAGAAAATATAATAATAACCATTTTATTATTGCCTCTAGGGCATATTTTCAACAGCTTCCCTTTTGAAAGTCATGCCCGATGGATCTACCATCGCACAAGGTTCAATTTCTGGCACACAATTTTGTTTTTTAATGTGTGCAATATTTTTTTAAAAAGGAAGGACTACCCTCGGCCTCTGCATCAAGTGATGCACACAATCGTTTTATTAAATAAAGTAGCATCCAAGCACATAGTTCAACACATGTTCACAAGCAAACTCAAAGGAAAAGGAAATAAAATGCCACAACCAACGAAACTATGACAAGATGATTAAACACATATCTTATTATTGGATCGTCATCCAAACTGGTTATACACATCCCATTCTACCGTCTCCAACAGTTGCATCCATATGCCATATGCTCCCTGACTTCCGCACGGTTGAGTAACGACCACTTACGGATCCATTCAGACGCCGGGAAGATGGCATGCAAAAAATTACTGATGTTATTTCTGTTAAAATAACATCATTCCGACAATTGCAAATAGCCCAAATGAATGCACACACTCCGACTCAAATATGTGACACTGTCTTAGACTCTACCCTATTTAACAATGTCTCAAATAAATTGAAGATGCTATTAGGAGGACAGATATTGAAGGACACATGTATTGTACGCCACAATAACTTGGCTAGTGGGCATTTGAGAAAAGATGCTGGATTGATTCGTCTAATCACAAAACAACACTATTTACTACCATCCAATCTACGCGTGCGTTATATGGTTCAACACCAGGGTGTGTGATAGGTGTGTCTTAATAACAGCTAGTTGGTTCACTATTGAGCGTAAAATTCAGCTACAGGTTGTGATGAGAGGATGGGCTGCTGAGCGCACGAATATGTACACGGCCGGACAACGACCCCTCACATAAAAGACCGGCAAGACACATGATCATCGTTTTACCATGGAGCTTCGGTGCAGATGTTAAGTCATGCCTGACTGACAGGTGCTACGCTTTGTCATGCCTGATCGGCAGGTGCTACGCACGACAGATCTTCCAAAGACTTCAAGCTGTGTCGGCTGGTGGTACTTGGCAGCATGGTGCTGAGGTGTATCAGTGGCGACCGCGACGTGCACAACTGTTTGCGCGCAGGGAGGAGGTGCCGTTGGGCGCCGTGGTGGCGTCGACGATAGCTAGACCGAGCAAGGTTAATGCATCAGTACAGTTCTGAAGATGGAACGGTGGCAGTTGGCGACGGCGGCCTCTGAAAGCAGGCCGGACCGGCGAGACCCATGCCCGGTAGGCGTCCTGGATGGGTCCTTAGGTCTTAGATGTTAGGTTTGGCTGCGATGTCTGTCTGGTATTAGGCCCAGACTATTTGTGCTCCTTCATCAACTGGATAGGTGTAGCGACAGTTTGTTGCTTAGACGGCGGCTTTAGTCTTACTGTGGTATTAATTTGTAAGGTCTTGTGAGAATAATTAATAAAGTGGCCGTATGCATTGCCCAGATGCAGAGACCGGGGGTCATCCTCTTTTTTTTTTGTTATTTTCCAGCAGGAGTGGTTCTTGTGATGACGCGGATCAGCTTGTCTTGATGTTCTTGTGTGCTATAGCCTCAACCGGTGGCCTTCATGTTAGTCCTCTAGACTTGTTGTTGCCGGCCGGCGGTCGCCATGTGGTTTCCTTATTTGGAAGCAATCTGTAGGTCGAAGACTAATTTTTTTTTTTTTTGGGAAGGCAGGAGCACTGCCCTTTTCATTAAGGTAGAGAAAAGGAGATAATGTTATTTACATAGGGACCAAATGGAAAAAGAAAAAAAATAAGGTGACAACTACATCTTCCAAGCAAAGGCCAACAGAACTCGTGTAATGTCCTCCATCACAACAGAAGCGTTGTTCAACACGGTCAGAAAAGTGCCACTGAAAGTGCGTCTATTTCGCTCTTTCCAATCATTTCATGACAAGTAGATGATAGCTTGCCCAAAGCAAATACGCGTAGCGGCTCGCGATCGACAATATTACCATTCCACCATTCTTTGAGGGGGAAGAAAATGTGTGGCATTCTGTTGGAAATAGAAAGCCAGTTTGAAACAATTCCCCATACTCCGCGAGAGAAGAAGCATTTCGCACGCCAAGTGTTCATTACTTTTATACCGGATAGACAAAGTTTGCAAACTTCGTCATGCTGCCACACACGGATGGCGGTCAGTCGTGAGTGCCTTCCGATGAAGGAGAAGCCACATGAAGATCTTGCATTTAAGCTCGGCTTCGGCACACCAATTGTTGTTTGTCAAGAACGGACCGTGGTGCCGGCAAATTGTAGATGATAGACCTTTGGAGGCTGAAATAACCGTACATGAACTGATATTATGGTAATTAAGGGGGAGTAAAGGAACATGAAGAATGTACTAGCAGCTTCTTAAATAACATATTCTTACGTTTGTGAAAACAACACCTTATTTATTATAATATGTATCGTGATGAATTAGTATTCCTTTTTTTTTCATTGTAATGATCACACACCAAATAGCTTCAGATCGCAGTTTGGTACATGCTTCAGAATTTGAGGAACCAAGAAAGGGGAAAGTAGGAGCAGGTGAGTTTATTTCTCCATCACCGTTCACTTTACATAAGCAAAGCCTCTCTCCGGCTTGGACTTTCCAGCCAGCGATTCCATAAGCACTATCCTTCTTGGCCCCCTTTGTCATGGGCATTGTCTTTTGTTTTGGTGCACTTGACAGTTCATTCACGACACCCATTTAATGATACAATATACCAAGTTGGTGTTGCGTTAATAAACTATGTGGTACAATCTTAATCTTGCATTGTAATGATGCAGAGGCCGAGGAGATCACTTTCTTAAAAATAAATAACACTACACGATATTATGTTATGATACACAAGCGTGTTGAGAGCGCTCGCGAGCCTCTAGCTACGAGGAGGTGGGTCCTAGCGTGCCGCCCGAGCTAACAGCGCCCTGCATTGGGGCGACTTCGGGCTTTGTTTACGTCGAAAATCGCCGATTAGAGTGTCTGATGTGGCGTGCTTTCGACCGCGAAATGGGTTTACCTCTTCCACGATACGTACGCCAAGCATGCTTGACTAGGTGCTTAAACAGCTAGCTCCATTGCCTGTGTAGGATATTTTAGTTTAGTGTACGGTGGTTGTTTGTTATTGTCGTTCTCTGTTTCAGCATGGCTAAGGATCTTATTAAAAGCTAGATGATGTGTACTCCCTCTGTAAAAAATATAAAAACGTTTAGATCACTACTTCAGTGATCTAAACGCTTATATAGTTTTTTCCAGAGGGAGTATTGTTATTGTGAAGATTGTATTAAAACGAACACATACATAAATGCTTAAAAACAACTAAAACTAATGGAAAAACAAATAAAAAGCATTCTCGGTACACATTAAAAAACTACAAACTATATGGCAAAGTTTCTTTCAATACTATCGAGCTGCTTAGGGTTTTTCATACTCAGAGATGAAACCTAGTTTCAACCGTTGAGAAGCACGGTTTCGTTTGTTCCGGAGCTGCCGACCCACATATTCCACTTTAATTTGACAAGAAACCTTGTTGCAGCTGAAACTCAAGGGGCATTCCCATATACTGTGCTATAAATCCACGGCGCCACAGTATTCTCAGTTTCACCTCACCCAACACCACTAATCTCCTCTCATATCATTATCTCGCCTACCCCGGCCGGCCCTTTGACTTGCTCTGCCTCCCTTCCTGCATACAACACCACGAGCAAGCTCCCGTCGCCGGAGCTTCCTTGCATCGATGAACAAGATCAAGGTGCACCCCAACGTCGCTGCTGCTTCTCTGGCACTACCAGCGGCGGAGGAGAAGGGAGAGGCGGTGTCGCTCACCGTGTGGCGCCGGTCGCTGCTGTTCAACGGCAAGGGGTTCACCGTGTTTGACACCAACGGCAACCTCGTGTACCGCGTCGAGACGCACTCCCGCGGCTCGCCCCGCGAGGTCGTCCTCATGGACGCCCACGGCGTTGCTCTCCTCACCGTCCGCCGCAAGGTATGTATCGATCGTTCTTGGTTTGCTCTGTTTCCCGGCCGGGTGTAGGTAGGACTAGGAGTTGTTGGTTTGACTTGATCCGTGCCGGTGTTCCTTCTTGATTTCTTGGTCCGATCTGGTCACAAATTTGATGTTGGTCTCGTCGTGATGGTGGTGCAGAAGCTGAGTCTGGCGGAGGAGTGGCTCGTCTACGACGGCGACGGCGACGAGCCGGCGCCGAGGCGGTTCACGGCGCGGCGGAACAGGAGCCTGCTCCGGACCAAGTCCCTCGCTCGCCTGTCGCCGCCGCGATCGTTGGACGGCACTGGGGATGCGCCTGGCTGCCGGTACGATGTGGAGGGCTCGTACGCCGGCCGCAGCCTCGACATGTTAGCCTGCACCGGCGGCAATCAGCGGCAGCGCGTGGCCACGGTGTGCCGGAAGGAGGCCGCCGTGGGCCTGGACGTGTTCCGGCTGGTGGTGGAGCCAGACTTCGAGCCGGCGCTGGCCATGGCCGTGGTCATACTCCTGGATCAGATGAACACATCCTAACTAAAGCCTCGATCCAGACACGACTTGCAGGCAGCACCCCGCCGTGCCAACTCTGCCGTGTACAGAGTTTCCATGATTTCATGCAACAGAAAACAGTAAAGAATGAGCCAAAGGAGAACAGTAAAGAAGAGAGGGTAGCTCGGAAGCAATTTGTGGTTGCTTCATTGCTCAACGCACCCATTTTTTTTATTTTTTTTTTGCTTCACGCACGGTTCTATTAATGGCCTCATCATGAATGAGCCAAAGGAGATGACCGGCGGAAGCATTTCTACTGAGTGGTGCCATGTTGCCATGTTTTGGATTCAGTATGTAGAGGTGTTTTTGATAGTCCCCCCGTTCCATATTAAGTATAAAGTTGTACTACTAAATCAGCGACATTTAACATGGAACAGAGGGAGTAGCATAGGTGTGGGTCTATGTGAAGTCGTAAATTCGATCCTTTTTGTTTCCTTCAATGGAAATTGTGATTACTGTATACATCCCTCTGTTTTCTGCTCATGTTGTAAACTCCTTGTTAGGTTCCACACGCGAATTAACCCAGTACAGATGATTCGAGTTCAGATACATGAATTTGGGGAAGGAGGGAGGAGGAAGAACAGCAGGTAGGAGAAGATAGGGTAAGGAGAGAGCCGTCGTTGCTAAATTGTACCAAACCTTTAGTGTGATTTCTCAAGGTTTTCAGAAGAAAAAAAATGTTTGTGAATGGACGACTTGGACAATCTGTCATGACCCGTAAACAACCTGTACAATAAACATAATCGTAGACATGAATACACCGCAAAAACCCCGGCAGGATACCAGAAGAACAACAAAACAAAATCATATTTTTTAGTATTTTTTTCATAGAATCACCATTAGCACGTGAGGATTCAGGCCGGCCTTTTTTTTTTGCGAAGGATTCAGGCTGGCCTTGGGGAAGGGAAGGGGGCCCGGCCGCCAGGGCCGCCACAATCCAGGGAGCCCTCCTAGGAGGTATGTAGGCCGCAGGGCTATGTCTCGCTTCGTGCGACGCAGTAGCTCGGTTTGCTTAGAGGGAGCAGGTTAGAACACCGGCCTAGTAGCCATATGTCAGGCTGATGTAATGAGTATGTCATTTTTTTTATATTTTAAAAAAAATACTAAACACACACACACACACACAGACACACACACACACACACACACACACACACACACACACACACATATATATATATATATATATATATATATATATATATATTAAAAAATAGTTATTTTCTATAATGTTCATACACTGTAAGAAAAATGTTCACATGTTTCAGAAATTTACCGAATATTTTTTAAAATCTTGTACAATGTAAAACAATTGTACGTGTAATTCAAAAAACGTTTCATACCATTCATAAAAAAGTACTTTGCATTTTAATTTTTTCACGAGTTTTGAAATATGTTATACAATGTTTAAAAAATGTTTATGTGGTTTTAAAAATGTTTCTCATCATTAAAAAAAAGTTTCAACGCGTATTTGATTTTTTAACACATATTCTGAAGCATGTATTTAAAATTGTTAATCATGTATTTAGAAAATGTGAAAAATTTATGAAACTGGTTTAGATGTATACAAAAAATATGCAATGCGTATGAAAAAAGAGTAGACATCAAAACATATATTAAAATAAATATTAATCATGTATTTGAAAAATGTTCAACATGTATAAAAAAGTTCCTGATGTATAGGAAAATGTAGAAAATATAGACATGTGTCAATATGAAGAAATGAAAAAAGGATAAAACTAACCAAAGAAAACCGGTTAAAACTAAAGAAGAAAAGAAAAACAAATAAACAAATAAATAAAGGAGAAAAAGGGAAGAAATTAAAAAAAATAAAAATACCTGAGAAAACGAATGCTAAAAACAGTAAAAAGGGTAAAGAAACCATAGACAAAATAAAACACATTGTCCGTTACAGTACTGGATCCGGCCAGCTCAAGCGCCAGAGGCGAGCCAGAAGTATACCTCGCATTAGGCAATAAATAGTTCCTGCGGCGGTAGCCAGTCAGGCAAGGAAGTCACGCACATGCACGTAGGGACCTGGCAAGTGGCTGAGACATGCCTGAAGTACGTTTGGTTGGTGCCCCGTGCAGTCGAATTCTTGCCTGGCCTGGAGTACCTAACATGCCCATTAGCCCGGACGAGACTTGCTTGCTCCCTGCTTGTGCGCCCATCTGTGCTCCCGCATACGTGGCTTGATTTGATTGAAACAAAATAAGGCCTGATCCCATCCTCTTAAAATCAGGACATGGAAAATGGTTCGTGTGGCTCAAGCCTGGAGCATTTAATAATATCATTTTGGTCTGTGGATTTGTTGGCCAGCAGCTATTTATGAACAAATAGAAAAATAATAGCTAGGTATACCTAGAACAGTAACCAAACACCTTGTTCTTTTTTTTTCCCGGGCTAGCCTGGGTAGGCATTTATTTTGACCTTAGCAGGCAAGTGCCAGGCGCGGTTTTCGTCCAGCCATGAAGCCCAGGACTCAGACCAAACTAGCTCGTAATCACCCGTTAGGGCACGCATATTTCTCGCCTTCAGCTAGTCTGGCTTCTGACTCGCTGAAGGGGCCCACAAGGTCGAGGGGCGCGTCATAGGGGGGGGGGACCCTTGTGGTGGCCTCGGGATTCCTCTGGTGCATCTCCGGTACTTCATGGCCTTCTTTTGGTCCATAAACAATCGTCGTAAAGTTTCAGATTAATTGGATTCTGTTTGATATTATTTTTCTGCGAAACTCAAAAATAAGTAAAAAACAGAAACTGACACTGGGCTCTAGGTTAATAGGTTAGTCTCAAAAATCATATAAAATAGCATATAAATGCATATAAAACATCCAAGATAGATAATATAATAGCATGTGACAATAAAAAAATAATAGATACATTGGAGATGTATCAGTCCATATGGTGTCTTGAGATGATTGGTGCATATATGGTCCTTCCTGTAGTTTGCCGATCACGAATCTGATCACTTTGAATTTTTTTTCTTTATTTTTCTCGCTCATGCATAACTTTGGTCTTATATGACTTTGCTATTTGCAGGCGTGTTTTGTGTGTGTTGTGGTGTTGGCTGTGTGCAGCCTATCTATACAGAGGCCAGGCGTGTGCTCATCATGTTTGTATTCTCTTGATGCTTCATTTTGAGCTAATAAAATCCATCCCTTTTCAAAAAAAAAAAATATCACATCTTCACGTCCTAGCATGACAGGGAAGGACGGCCTAGGTAGTCTTGCACTTCCTCCATGTAACGTCCTAGCGTACTTAGTGTTTTGATTTCTATTCAGAGATAGAATTTAAGATAGTTAGGGTTAAGGGTTTGCAAACCTATGTATAGACGCGGAAAAGGGACTGCTCTAAATATAAAATGAAGGGGAACTCTAACGATTGCAACTTTGAGGTTTGCTTGCCACACCTGTACATGCACGATCGGACCTTGTCAAACTGGATAATATTTATTCTACACATCTCATTAACTCTTAGCCATAATTTACAGATCAAATGGTCAAAATAATTCGATGACATATGTAATTGTTGTGTCTTGAAAGGAAACCCTGTTATGCTTGTAATATATGATAGATTTATAGGTTTATAAAAGAATTGTATGTAGCATATACATAAATAAGAAAAATAAAAATCATTTGTTTGTGAGTATTATAATTACTACTCAAATTTGTGAAGATTTTATATTTCTTACGTCTGCACTGAATATTCAATGCTGCTACTATAAGGCGAGAGTATGGCGTGCAGCCTTTTATAAAATTATGTAGTGATTTGAGTTCTGAAACATTTGCATTCCTTTTTGTGTTTTGTAACGGACACAGATTAGAAACATATTTGTCTTGTGTTTTTCTGTATCTCCGGTGTGTTGTCTTCATTCGAAAAAATCACAAAAGGAACCCCTATTGTGCTTGCAATATATGATAGACTTATAAGTCTTTAATAGAATTATATTTAGCAGATACTTAAATAAGCAAAATAGAAAACAATTTGTTGGTGAATTTTATAAGTAACATTCAGATTTGTGGAGATTTGCTCTGCTAATAAAAAATGAGAGTATGGCGTATAGCCTTTTATGAAAATCTATAGTGATTTGAGTTCTAAAACATTTGTATTCTTTTTTGTGTTTTGTACCGAACACAGATCACAAATGTATTTGTCTTGTGTTTTTGTTTTTGCATCTTCAAAAGAAGATCCCGAATGCTTTTTCAACTTTTCGGGATACCTCTTGCACCCTTGCAAATTCACAATGTTTTCTAGTTTTCGGATCTTTGATGCTCTTGACAAATGTGCACCAAGAAGGGTATATACCATCTGTAAGATAGTACCCTTTTGTGTATTCATGCCCACTGATAGTGTAGTTGCAAGTAGGAGCATCACCACTAGCAAGCCTAGTAAACCAATGAGACCGTTGCAACACATTGATATCATTGAGAGTGCCCGATATAGCAAAGAAGCAATGCCAAATCCATAAATCCTCAGATGCTACTGCCTCTAGCACAATTGTTGCATCACGATACTTGCCACAATATATTCCTTGCCATGCCTTCGGACAATTTTTCCAAGTCCAATGCATACAATCAATGCTACATAGCATGCAGGCCAACCTCTCCTCTCATTAGATGCCATCAATTTCTTTGCGTCATCCTCGTTGGGTGCCCGAAGATATTCAGCAGCAAAGACATGGATGATCACTTTGACAAATCTACGCACTGACTCAATTGTGGTATCTTCACCAATGCGAAGGTACTGATACAAACATGAGTGATGCTGAGGATGTGATGGGAAAGGCGAAATATTTACACTCCTAATTATTTTCAGTTAAGTGAAGATGACGAGACAGCCAAGGCGTTGGCTGTTGAACATGTTGATTTGTTTCTTGAGGAAAAGGAGCGACGTGAGCACTTCCTCCAACCATTGAGCCATGCATATCCAAGTAACAAAGATGTATGTATAGATGAGTATACGTGGGATTCTAGTTGGAGAGATAGAGTTTCAGTTCATTGGTTTGAAAGGAAAAAGGTGCAGCTAGGATTCTTATTTATATTCCTGCCATGCAAGGAGAAGTACGGCCATGCAGCATCTGGATCTAACAGTACGTGGAGCTACCTTTCCTTGAAGACCATCGGCTGGGGGCCACCTGGAAGCAGACTCGAAGAAGTCGTACTAGTTGTTTTTGTTTTTGTTTTTGTTTTTGTTTCCTATGTTTTGGTAGGTCATTGTTTTCCCTTTGGATTAGGAGTCTGGTTAGCGTGTTGGACAAACAATGTACGAGTCGGCTATGCTTGTATAAATAGCCACAGTCCGGTCATTGTAAAGGGCAGGTTATTTTTATATGAAATAGACACGATGTGTTTTTCAGGGTAGACACCCGTATCAAGTTTTGGAGGAATCTTTAGAAAACCTCTGTGTTGCGATTTCTCTTCGTGGAAATTGTTTTGCGCGTGAGTACCTTCGTCGAGATTGGTTTTCTCGTGCTGGGCCGCAAGGTTCAAACCCTCTACTTCGTGTACATCGCGTGCGCGGGCGAGAGGTTACTGCTGCTGCTGCTGCTGGTGTGTCGTGAAAGGTCGGGCCGCAACAACAGATCGGATCTCACCATCGAGGTTCGGTCTATATCAGGTACTCATCGGCATAGTCAGCCGGAACGCCATATGCAATCACCCGCATAGCTGCGGAGATTTTTTGATATGCACTAAATCCCTTTAAGCTCGCAACATTTCTTCTTTGAGTAAAATACCAACAATTTGCCTCGCAAGCTTGAACAATTTCACAAAGAGGGATCGGCGCAATCGGTACCTTCTCCGGAAGAGGTGCGGCGGATATGTTGGATTCTCCGCGAAGTAGTCTTGCATCAACATCTCGTTCCCGAGATGGTGATTCCGAGGAATGCAAAGACGCCCGACGGTCGATCCTCGCCGCCTCTTTCGGTTCTCATCTTCGTGCTCCTTCACGACAAGTGCCATCACTAATGTCTGCTGCCGAAAGGTCACAAGCATCGTCTCAACATCCGAGTCATTCGAATTGGACGAATTGGAGAGCAAGAGCTTCTCACACGGGCTCAATTCCATCTACATGAACAAGAATCGCACGTTGCGTCAATCAACTATGCAAACCGCTCGGTACAAAGCACAAACAAACACTAACCGGTGGCTCGTGGGGCGGGTGATCCTGGGCGGCAACGAGGGGCGGGTTCGAGGGCGGGTGATCCCGGGCGGTGATGAGAGGCGGGCTTGAGGGTGGTCGATCCCTGTTGGGGAACGTAGCAATAATTCAAAATTTTCCTACGTGTCACCAAGATGTATCTATGGAGTCATCTAGCAACGAGGGAGGAGTGGATCTACATACCCTTGTAGATCGCGCGCGGAAGCGTTCAAGAGAACGGGGTTGATGGAGTCGTACTCGTCGTGATCCAAATCACCGATGATCCTAGCGCCGAACGGACGGCACCTCCGCGTTCAACACACGTACGGAGCAGCGACGTCTCCTCCTTCTTGATCCAACAAGGGGGAAGGAGAGGTTGATGGAGGATGGCTCCAGCAGCAGCACGACGGCATGGTGGTGGTGAAGCTGCAGTACTCCGGCAGGGCTTCGCTAAGCACTATGGAGGAGGAGGAGGTGTTGGAGAGGGAGAGGGAGGCACCAAAGGCCAGGGTGAGAAGTCTTCCATCTCCCCCACTATATATAGGGGGGCCTAGGGGGGGGGGCGCCGGCCCTAGGAGATCCAATCTCCTAGGGGGGCGGCGGCTAAGGGAGGAATCCCTCCTCCCCAAGGCACCTAGGAGGTGCCTTCCCCTCTTAGGACTCTTCCTTAGGGTTTCCCCCACCCTTAGGTGCATGGGCCCTAGGGGGGAAGTGGCGCCCCAGACCACTTTGGGCTGGATCCCTTCCCACTTCAGCCCATGGGGCCCTCCGGGATAGGTGGCCCCACCCGGTGGACCCCCGGGACCCTTCCGGTGGTCCCGGTACAATACCGGTGACCCCGAAACTTGTCCCGATGGCCGAAATAGCACTTCCTATATATAATTCTTTACCTCTAGACCATTCCGGAACTCCTCGTGACGTCCGGGATCTCATCCGCGACTCCGAACAACATTCGGGTTACTGCATATACATATCCCTACAACCCTAGCGTCACCGAACCTTAAGTGTGTAGACCCTACGGGTTCGGGAACCATGCAGACATGACCGAGATGACTCTCCGGTCAATAACCAACAGCGGGATCTGGATACCCATGTTGGCTCCCACATGTTCCACGATGATCTCATCGGATGAACCACGATGTCAAGGACTTAATCAATCCCGTATACAATTCCCTTTGTCTAGCGGTACGATACTTGCCCGAGATTCGATCGTCGGTATCCCGATACCTTGTTCAATCTTGTTACCGGCAAGTCTCTTTTACTCGTTCCGTAACACATCATCCTGTGATCAACTCCTTGATCACATTGTGCACATTATGATGATGTCCTACCGAGTGGGCCCAGAGATACCTCTCCGTTACACGGAGTGACAAATCCCAGTCTCGATTCGTGCCAACCCAACAGACACTTTCGGAGATACCTGTAGTGTACCTTTATAGCCACCCAGTTACGTTGTGACGTTTGGCACACCCAAAGCACTCCTACGGTATCCGGGAGTTGCACAATCTCATGGTCTAAGGAAATGATACTTGACATTAGAAAAGCTTTAGCATACGAACTACATGATCTTGTGCTAGGCTTAGGATTGGGTCTTGTCCATCACATCATTCTCCTAATGATGTGATCCCGTTATCAACGACATCCAATGTCCATGGTCAGGAAACCGTAACCATCTATTGATCAACGAGCTAGTCAACTAGAGGCTTACTAGGGACATGGTGTTGTCTATGCATCCACACATGTATCTGAGTTTCCTATCAATACAATTCTAGCATGGATAATAAACGATTATCATGAACAAGGAAATATAATAATAACTAATTTATTATTGCCTCTAGGGCATATTTCCAACAGTCGCCCACTTGCACTAGAGTCAATAATCCAGTTCACATCGATATGTGATTAACACTCAAGGTCACATCCCCATGTGACTAACACCCAAAGAGTTTACTAGAGTCAATAATCTAGTTCACATTACCATGTGATTAACACTCGATGAGTTCTGGGTTTGATCATGTTATGCTTGTGAGAGATGTTATAGTCAACGGGTCTGAATCTTTCAGATCCGTATGTACTTCGCAAATTTCTATGTCATCTTGTAGATGCAACTACTACGCTACATTTGGAGCTATTCCAAATAACTGTTCTACTATACGAATCCAGTTTACTACTCAGAATAATCTGGATTAGTGTCAAAGTTTGCATCGGTGTAACCCTTTACGACGAACTCTTTTACCACCTCCATAACCAAGAAACATATCCTTATTCCTCTAAGGATAATTTAGACCGCTATCTGGTGATCTACTCCTAGATTACTTTTGTACCCTCTTGCCAGATATGTGGCAAGGCACACATCAGGTGCGGTACTCAGCATGGCATACCGTATAGAGCCTATGACAAAAGCATAGGGGACGACCTTCGTCCTTCCTCTTTCTTCTGCCGTGGTCGAGCTTTAAGTCTTAACTTCATACCTTACAACTCAGGCAAGAACTCCTTCTTTGACTGATCCATCTTGAACACCTTCAAGATCATGTCAAGGTATGTGCTCATTTGAAAGTACCATTAAGAATTTTGATCTATCCTTATAGATCTTGATGCTCAATGTTCAAGTAGCTTAATCCAGGCTTTCCATTGAAAAACACTTTCCAAATAACCCTATATGCTTTCCAGAAATTCTACGTCATTTCTGATCAACAATATGTCAACAACATATATTCATCAGAAATTCTATAGTGCTCCCACTCACTTCTTTGGAATTCTATAGTGCTCCCACTCACTTCTTTGGAAATACAAGTTTCTCATAAACTTTGTATACACCCAAAACTTTGATCATCTTATCAAAGCATACATTCCAACTCCGAGATGCTTACTCCAGTCCTTAGAAGGATTGCTGGAGCTTTGCATACTTATTAGCATCTTTCAGGATTAACAAAACCTTCCGGTTGTATCACATACAACCTTTCCTCAAAAAAAATGTCGAGGAAACAATGTTTTGACATCCTATCTGCAAGATTTCATAAATAATGCAGTAATCGCTAATATAATTCCAACAGACTCTTAGCATCGCTACGAGTGAGAAAGTCTCATCGTAGTCAACTCCTTGAACTTGTCGGAAAACATCTTAACGACAAGTCGAGCTTTCTTAATGGTGATACTTACCATCATTGTCCGTCTTCCTTTTAAAATCCATATGTACCTAACAGCCTTACGACCATCAAGTGGTTCTTCCAAAGTCTACACTTTGTTTTCATACATGGATCCTCTCTCGGATTATATGGCCTCGAGCCATTTTGGAATCCAGGCCCACCACCGCTTCTCCATAGCTCGTAGGTTCATTGTTGTCTAGCAACATGACTTCCAAGACAGGATTACGTACCACTCTGAAGTAGTACGCATCCTTGTCATCCCACGAGGTTTGGTAGTGACTTGATCTGAAGTTTCATGATCACTATCATAAGCTTCCACTTCAATTGGTGTAGGTGCCACAGGAACAACTTCATGTGCCCTGCCACACACTAGTTGAAGAGACGGTTCAATAACCTCATCAAGTCTCCACCATCCTCCCACTCAATTCTTTTGAGAGAAACTTTTCCTCGAGAAAGGACCCGATTCTAGAAACAATCCCTTACTGCTTTCGGATCTGAGACAGAAGGTATACCCAACTGTTTTGGGTGTCCTATGAAGATGCATTTATCCGCTTTGGGTTCGAGCTTATCAGCCTGAAACTTTTTCACATAAGCGTCGCAGCCCCAAACTTTTAAGAAATGACAGCTTAGGTTTCTCTAAACCATAGTTCATATGATGTCATCTCATCAGAATTACGTGGTGCCCTATTTAAAGTGAATGTGGTTGTCTTTAATGCCTAACCCATAAACTATCATGGTAATTCAATAAGAGACATCATGGTACACATCATATCCAATAGGGTGCAGTTATGATGTACGGACACACCATCACACCATGGTGTTCTTGGCTGTATTGGTTGTGAAACAATTTCCACAATGTCTTAATTCTATGCCAAACTCGTAGTTCAGATATTCATCTCTACGATCATATCATAGACATTTTATCCTCTTGTCACGACGATCTTTCAACTTCACCCTGAAATTACTTGAACCTTTCAATAATTCAGACTCATGATTCATCAAGTAAATATACTCAACATCTACTCAAATCATCTGTGAAGTAAGAACATAACGATATCCACTACATGCCTCAACACTCATTGGACTGCACACATCAAAATGTATTACTTCCAACAAGTTGCTTTCTTGTTCCATTTTACTGAAAATGAGGCTTTCAGTCATCTTGCCCATGTGGTATGATTTTCATGTCTCAAGTGATTCAAAATCAAGTGAGTCCAAACGGTCCCTTTGCATGGAGTTTCTTCATGCATATACACCAATAGACATGGTTCGCATGTCTCAAACTTTTCAAAAACGAGTGAGTCCAAAGATCCATCAACATGGAGCTTCTTCATGCGTTTTATACTGATATGACTTAAGTGGTAGTGCCACAAGTAGGTGGTACTATCATTACTATCTTATACCTTTTGGCATGAACATGTGTATCACTATGATCGAGATTCAATAAACCATTCATTTTAGGTGTAAGACCATTGAAGGTATTATTCAAATAAACAGAGTAACCATTATTCTCCTTAAATGAATAACCGTATTGCAATAGACGTAATCCAATCATGTCTATGCTCAACACAAACACCAAATAACAATTATTTAGGTTTTAATACCAATCTCGATGGTAGAGGGAGCGTACGATATTTGATCAACCTTGGAAATACTTCCAACACATATCGTCAGCTCACCTTTAGCTAGTCTCCGTTTATTCCGTAGCTTTTATTTCGAGTTACTAACACTTAGCAACCGAACCGGTATCTAATACCCTGGTGCTACTAGGAGTACTAGTAAAGTACACATCAACACAATGTATATCCAATATACTTCTATCGACCTTGCCAGCCTTCTCATCTACCAAGTATCTAGGGTAATTCTGCTCCAGTGGCTGTTCCCCTTATTACAGAAGCACTTAGTCTCGGGTTTGGGTTCAACCTTGGGTTTCTTCACTAGAGCAGCAGCTGATTTGCCGTTTCATGAAGCATCCCTTTTTGCCCTTGCCCTTCTTGAAACTAGTGGTTTCACCAACCATCAACAATTGATGCTCCTTCTTGATTTCTACTTTTGTGGTGTCAAACATCACGAATATCTCAAGGATCATCATATATGTCCCTGATATATTATAGTTCATCACAAAGCTCTAGCAGCTTGGTGGTAATGACTTCGGAGAAACATCACTATCTCATCTGGAAGATCAACTCCCACTCGATTCAAATGATTGTTGTACTCAGACAATCTGAGCACAAGCTCAACAATTGAGCTTTTCTCCCTTAGTTTGCAGGCTAAGAAAATCGTCGGAGGTCTTATACCTCTTGACGTGGGCACGAGCCTGAAATCCCAATTTCAGCCCTCGAAACATCATATGTTTCGCGACGTTTCAAAACATCTTCGGTGCCTCAACTCTAAGCCGTTTAACTGAACTATCACGCAACATCCATAGACAACGTTCGAGGTTCAGCACACTGAGCGGTGCATTAAGGACGTAAGCCTTCTATGAAGCAATGAGGACAAACCTCAGTTTACGGACCTAGTCCGCATAATTACTACTATCAACTTTCAACTAAATTTTCTCTAGGAACATAACTAGACAGTAGAACTGAAGCGCGAGCTACGACATAATTTACGAAGACCTTTTGACTATGTTCAGGATAATTAAGTTCATCTTATGAACTCCCACTCAGATAGACATCCCTCTAGTCATCTAAGTGATTACATGATCCGAGTCAACTAGGCCGTGTCCGATCATCACGTGAGACGGACTAGTCATCATCGGTGAACATCTTCATGTTGATCGTATCTACCATACGACTCATGCTCGACCTTTCGGTCTCTTGTGTTCCGAGGCCATGTCTGTACATGCTAGGCTCGTCAAGTTAACCTAAGTGTTTCGCATGTGTTCCGAGGCCATGTCTGTACATGCTAGGCTCGTCAACACCCGTTGTATTCGAACGTAAGAATCTATCACACCCGATCATCACGTGGTGCTTCAAAACGATGAACTTTCACAACGGTGCACAGTTAGGGGGAACACTTTCTTGAAATTTTAATGAGGGATCATCTTATTTACTACCGTCGTTCTAAGTAAACAAGATGCATAAACATGATAAACATCACATGCAATCAAATAGTGACATGATATGGCCATCATCACTTTGCACCTCTTGATCTCCATCTTCGGGGCTCCATGATCATCATCGTCACCGGCATGACACCATGATCTCCATCATCATGATCTCTATCATCGTGTCTTCATGAAGTTGTCTCGCCAACTATTACTTCTACTACTACAGCTAACGGTTAGCAATAAAGTAAAGTAATTACATGACGTTTATGTTGACACGCAGGTCATAAATAAATTAAGACAACTCCTATGGCTCCTACCGGTTGTCATACTCATCGACATGCAAGTCGTGATTCCTATTACAAGAACATGATCAATCTCATACATCACATATATCATTCATCACATCCTTTTGGCCATATCACATCACATAGCACACCCTGCAAAAACAAGTTAGACGTCCTCTAATTATTGTTTGCATGTTTTACGTGGCTGCTGTGGGTTTCTAGCAAGAACGTTTCTTACCTACGCAAAGACCACAACGTGATATGCCAATTGCCATTTACCCTTCATAAGGACCCTTTTCATCGAATCCGATCCGACTAAAGTGGGAGAGACAGACACCCGCTAGCCACCTTATGCAACTAGTGCATGTCAGTCGGTGGAACCAGTCTCACGTAAGAGTACGTGTAAGGTCGGTCCGGGCCGCTTCATCCCACAATGCCGCCGAATCAAGATTGGACTAGTAATGGTAAGCATATTGAACAAAATCAACGCCCACAACTACTTTGTGTTCTACTCGTGCATAGAATCTACGCAATAGACCTAGCTCTGATACCACTATTGGGGAACGTAGCAATAATTCAAAATTTTCCTACGTGTCACCAAGATCTATCTATGGAGTCATCTAGCAACGAGGGAGGAGTGGATCTACATACCCTTGTAGATCGCGCGCGGAAGCGTTCAAGAGAATGGGGTTGATGGAGTCGTACTCGTCGTGATCCAAATCACCGATGATCCTAGCGCCGAACGGACGGCACCTCCGCGTTCAACACACGTACGAAGCAGCGACGTCTCCTCCTTCTTGATCCAGCAAGGGGGAAGGAGAGGTTGATGGAGGATGGCTCCAGCAGCAGCACGACGGCGTGGTGGTGGTGAAGCTGCAGTACTCCGGCAGGGCTTCGCTAAGCACTATGGAGGAGGAGGAGGTGTTGAAGAGGGAGAGGGAGGCAGCAAAGGCCAAGGTGAGAAGTCCTCCATCTCCCCCACTATATATAGGGGGGCCTAGGGGGGGGGGCACCGGCCCTAGGAGATCCAATCTCCTAGGGGGGAGGCGGCTAAGGGAGGAATCCCTCCTCCCCAAGGCACCTAGGAGGTGCCTTCCCCTCTTAGGACTCTTCCTTAGGGTTTCCCCCACCCTTAGGCGCATGGGCCCTAGGGGGGAAGTGGCGCCCCAGCCCACTTTGGGCTGGATCCCTTCCCACTTCAGCCCATGGGGCCCTCCGGGATAGGTGGCCCCACCCGGTGGACCCCCGGGACCCTTCCGGTGGTCCCGGTACAATACCGGTGACCCCGAAACTTGTCCCGATGGCCGAAATAGCACTTCCTATATATAATTCTTTACCTCTAGACCATTCCGGAACTCCTCGTGACGTCCGGGATCTCATCCGCGACTCCGAACAACATTCGGGTTACTGCATATACATATCCCTACAACCCTAGCGTCACCGAACCTTAAGTGTGTAGAACCTACGGGTTCGGGAACCATGCAGACATGACCGAGATGACTCTCCGGTCAATAACCAATAGCGGGATCTGGATACCCATGTTGGCTCCCACATGTTCCACGATGATCTCATCGGATGAACCACGATGTCAAGGACTTAATCAATCCCGTATACAATTCCCTTTGTCTAGCGGTACGATACTTGCCTGAGATTCGATCGTCGGTATCCCGATACCTTGTTCAATCTTGTTACCGGCAAGTCTCTTTTACTCGTTCCGTAACACATCATCCTGTGATCAACTCCTTGATCACATTGTGCACATTACGATGATGTCCTACCGAGTGGGCCCAGAGATACCTCTCCGTTTACACGGAGTGACAAATCCCAGTCTCGATTCGTGCCAACCCAACAGACACTTTCGGAGATACCTGTAGTGTACCTTTATAGCCACCCAGTTACGTTGTGACGTTTGGCACACCCAAAGCACTCCTACGGTATCCGGGAGTTGCACAATCTCATGGTCTAAGGAAATGATACTTGACATTAGAAAAGCATTAGCACACGAACTACATGATCTTGTGCTAGGCTTAGGATTGGGTCTTGTCCATCACATCATTCTCCCAATGATGTGATCCCGTTATCAACGACATCCAATGTCCATGGTCAGGAAACCGTAACCATCTATTGATCAACGAGCTAGTCAACTAGAGGCTTACTAGGGACATGGTGTTGTCTATGCATCCACACATGTATCTGAGTTTCCTATCAATACAATTCTAGCATGGATAATAAACGATTATCATGAACAAGGAAATATAATAATAACTAATTTATTATTGCCTCTAGGGCATATTTCCAACAATCCCCTGCGGCGACAGCGACGAGGGGCGGCTCTTCTTGCCGGATCTAGGGAGGTGCAGTGTATCGGTGCTGGAGGGTGGGGGACGTCCCTGCGGCGCGATTCCGCCCGCAGATTTGGCCGGATTCTCCGGTGGCGGACGGGGGAACCAAGGGCGGGCGGGCGGCGGAAGGATATGGGGAAAGGGCGCACGCTGAAATGTCCCTCCCGCCAACCGCTTGACTGCGATACGAGGCACCGTAGGGGCGAGACGGAAACCGGCATATTTGCGGGTTGGGACCGAGATTTTGCCGCGCCCCTCAAAGTTTTTTGTGGGCTGGCCGCGTTTGCGTGGTCTGTTCGGGCGGGATTTTCCGCGCCGACCCGCATTTTGGTGATTATTTTGTGGGTCGAAGCTTTTTGCAGGGAAATGATTGATTGATTCTAAAATGGTGTATTCTGATGCACGGGTGTCACGCCTGGGGCTGGACCCCTGACCAGTGCGGGCGGCATCGAACAGGCGGGCCCAGGCGACAGCGAGCTAGGCAAGGGAGGGAACGAATATTTCCAGAAGGCCGTGACTGATTGGGTGAGCTGGCTGTGGGTGCGTGCGTGGGTGGAGTGGAGCATATATGCTCAGCGGGTGTGAGCCAGAGAGGCATCGATTGTAACCTGAAACAAACTGACGAGAAGAGCTGTCCTCTCTCTCGCTCTCTTAATACTTATCTCCTCCTCCTCTACCTACCGTTGTTCTTCCCCTCCTTCTTGCCCCGATCCAATCTAGTCGTTGAGGTACGTTACAACTTGGTATCAGAGGTCAGTCGATCTGGAGACGGCGTACCCGAAACCGCTCTACACCACCAAGCAGGCGAGCAAGACGGCAGCGACGGAGGAGCAGTTGGCGGCGCTCATCAAGTCCGTCAACGACAGCCGGGCGGCGACGGATGCGAGGCTGGATGCGATCCAGACCTCCCTGGAGCTATGGCGGCTAGCCATGACACACATCCAACATCAAGTCGACGAGCTGCGGTCGCAAGTCGGGCGCATCGCGATCCACCCGGCGCTGGCGGCGACGCCCCCTGATCCAGATCCGGCTCTGGAGGGCGACGCGGTGGGGCACAGGGCTTCGTCCTCGACACGAACCAGCCTGGGGCTCCACGGGCCCGACGGCCACGGCGAGATCCACAACTCCGGGGGACAGGTTCACGGGGTGGTCACCACCCTAGAACCGCCTCCGGTCAACGGTGAGTCTCACTCCCGAAATTTTCCCCAAGTTCAGTCTGGTCTCGATCTGGTAGAACAAGGGCGGGGAACGGAGAGTAGAGGGTACCAACCGGGAGGACATGTCAATTGGGTTCTACACAAGGTGGATTTTCCCCCATTTGATGGGGATAACCCACAGTTCTGGAGATCTCGTTGTGAGAAGTATTTTGAAGTATATGGGGTTCAATCTGAGTTGTGGGTTCGCTTGGCTCCTCTTCACTTCTCGGGCAACGCAGCTCGGTGGCTGCAGTTGCAGGAGGCGAAGAACGCGAACCTTACTTGGGAGGATCTGTGCTCGGGGTTGTGTGAGAAGTTTGGGAGGGAGCAGTATCAAGCCCATATCCGCCAGTTTAACATGTTGCGGCAGAAGGGTAGTGTTGGGGAGTACATGAACAAATTTGAGGAGTTAATGCACCAAATCTTAGCTCACAATTCGGGTTTCGATTCTGTGTACTTTACTACGCAATTTCTCGAAGGGCTCCGGCACGACATTCGCGCTGGAGTCATGTTGCATCAGCCCAAGGATCTGGATACTGCTTTCTCTTTGGCTTCTATGCAGGAAGAACTCTTGGAGGCGATGCCGCGTGGGAATTTCAGACGCCAAGACCCAACACCTCCCCCAGGCCAGCGGCACGGCCTCTCCTCGCAATGGGGGCTCCTCCAGCGCGCCCCTTGCCGCAGGTGCCACCTGTGACCGTGGAAGATCGTCGGGCCTTGGACGCAGCCAACGCTCCTGATCGGGTGGCTTGTGGAGAGGATCGCGTCGCAGCGCTGCGAAATTATAGGCGCACGCGTGGTCTGTGTTTGAAGTGTGGCGAAAGATGGGGACAAGGACATCAATGTGCTCCTACGGTCCAATTGCATGTGGTCGAGGAACTTCTAGAGCTACTGCAAGCAGAACAAGCAGTGCCACTCAACCAGGCAGAGGATTCAGATGAAGAAATTCTCATGTCCATATCCAAGGTAGCAACGACTGGGCAAACAACGCCACACACGATTCGTTTACTGGGAGAAGTGGCTGGGCTCGAAGTTCTAATTCTGGTGGACTCAGGCAGTTCGCACAGCTTCGTGAGCACGGCGGTGGCTGCACATATGGCCACTCGATCAGGCCTGTTGAGCAGGTATCCGTGAAGATCGCTGATGGGGGTACCTTGCTCTGCTTGGGGTGGGTGCCAGGCTGCAAGTGGCACACACAAGGTTAGGAGTTTCAGGCGGACTTGCGAGTTCTCTCACTGGGCTGCTACGACATGGTAGTGGGCATGGATTGGCTAGTCCAGTGCGGACCAATGTGGGTGGATTGGGCAGATAAGGTCCTGCAATTCCAGCACAGCAGAAACAACATCCGGCTGCACGGGGTCCAGAACAACTTGTCAAAGGTCGAGCCAATCTCAGCGATGGAATTGCACAAGTTGGAGCAGAACAATGGTGTGGCTCATGTGGTGGTGCTCTGTGCGATGACAGAAGGACAGAAAGAGAAAGACTTGCCATCAGAAATTGTCGAGCTCTTGGACCAATTTTCCTTGGTGTTCTCGGAACCAAAAACTCTTCCTCCGCACAGGCCCTGGGACCACACCATCCCACTGATTCCAGGCGCGAAACCAGTGAACATAAGACCCTACAGATATACCCCAGAGCAGAAGACAGAGATTGAACAACAAGTTAAAGAGATGCTGACAGCCAGGTCGATTGTTCCAAGCTGCAGCCCCTTCGCATCCCCAGTATTATTGGTGAAGAAGAAAGATCTTACTTGGAGGTTTTGCGTGGATTTCCGACATCTCAATGCTATCACAATCCATAACTCATATCCTCTGCCCATTATAGACGAGCTGCTGGACGAATTGTGTGGGTCTAGTTGGTTTTCCAAACTGGACTTACGGGCAGGATACCACCAAATACGGCTTGTGGAAGAGGATGAAGCAAAGACAGCCTTCAGAACGCGTAATGGCCACTACCAGTTCCGTGTACTGCCTTATGGAGTGTCAGATGGCCCGGGTACCTTTCAGAATGGCATGAACACTATGTTCTCACCCCTTTTGAGACACGGGGTTTTGGTCTTCATGGACGGCATTTTGGTGCACTCGAAAACTCTCAAAGCACACATCCGACTGCTCAGGCAAGTGTTGACGCTTCTCCGTGACAACGCTCTTCATGCTAAGCGCTCCAAATGCGAGTTCGCGCAAAGACAGGTTAAGTACTTGGGACACTGTATCAGCGAACAAGGGGTGGCCACCCTCGATGAACATGTGCAGGCAGTTCAGACATGGGAGCAACCAACATCAGTCAAGCAGTTGAGAGGGTTCTTGGGTCTGGCTGGTTACTACCGCAAATTCGTTCGCAATTTTGGTGTGCTCAGTCGTCCCCTCACGGACATGCTTAAGAAGAATGTACTCTTTGTCTGGACGCCAACGGCCGAAGCAGCTTTTTGTGCCCTGAAGAAAGCCTTGGTAGAAGCCCCGGTCCTCGCATTACCAGATTTCCGAAAAGAGTTTGTGGTTGAAACAGATGCAAGTGCAGTTGGCATCGGTGCGGTTCTCATGCAGGAGGGGCACCCCATTGCTTACCTCAGCAAGGTGTTGTCGCCGCGAAATTTGGGACTCTCGGCTTATGAGAAGGAGTGTCTTGCGTTGTTGCTCACAGTGGACAAGTAGAGGCCTTACCTGCAACACTCAGAATTCCTGATCAGAACAGACCAGCACAGCCTGTTGAACCTCACAGATCAACGCCTTAACACCCCCATTTAGCAGCGGGCGTTCACCAAGCTAGTAGGCCTCCAATTTAGGATTCAGTACAAGCCTGGGATATCGAACAAGGCAGCGGATGCTTTATCTCGCTGAGTGCCGGATGCCAACGCAGAACTGGCGGCAATTTCGCTCTGCAAGCCGGCCTGGCTGGAAGCGATCACTAACAGCTACCAGCAGGACCCCGTAGCGCAACAACTGCTGACTCGTCTGGCCCTCACGGCGGGCAAGGATGATGAGGAATTCGCCCTTCAGGATGGGGTAATACGCTTTCAGAAACGCATCTGGATTGGCGACAACGGGGAGATTCAGACGTCGCTGATCCGGGCACTTCACGACAGTGCCACCGGGGGGCACTCTGGCTTTCACGCCACCTACAACAGAGTTAAACGCCTCTTCTTTTGGAAGGGCATGAAGGGAATGGTGCAGCAGTTTGTTCGGAGCTGCGCTATCTGCCAGCAAGCAAAAACTGATCGCGTCTCTCCAGCCGGTCTACTCCAGCCCCTGCCAATTCCCAAGCAGCCGTGGGCAGTGGTGTCACTAGACTTCATTCAAGGACTGCCCAAGTCAGGGGGATACGATGTGATCCTGGTGGTGGTTGACAAGTTCTCCAAATACGTGCATTTCGTTCCAATGAAGCATCCCTTTATAGCTCTGACCGTGGCCACCATTTACATGCAAAACATCTTCCATCTTCATGGACTACCCTTGGCACTCATCTCCGACCAGGACAGGATATTCACAAGCACTCTGTGGCAAGAACTATTCACCCTCTCGAAGACGCAGCTCCGGATGAGTTCATCCTACCACCCCCAGACCGATGGCCAGACCGAGCGAGTGAACCAGTGCTTGGAGACCTATCTTCGATGTGCCGTTCATTCGTGTCCCGCTAATTGGATCAAATGGCTGTTCTTGGCAGAATATTGGTACAACACTACCTACCACTCGGCTCTGGGAAGAACACCGTATGAAGTGCTCTATGGGACACTGCCACGAGAATTTGGGATTGCACAAGTTGACGAGAGCTCGGTTCCTGATTTGACAGCGTGGCTGCAAGAGCGAGAAGTTATGAGGGAATTGCTGCAGCAACAGTTGAAGAGAGCGCAAGATCGTATGAAAAAGCAAGCAGACAAGCACCGTACGGACAAAGAATTTCAGGTGGGTGAGATGGTCTACCTTCGACTACAACCATTCATTCAAACTTCTTTGGCCCAGAGGCCATACCAGAAGCTGGCGTTCCGATACTATGGACCATACAAGATCGAGGCTCGCATTGGCGCTGTGGCGTACCGATTGGCATTGCCGGAGTCCAGCAAAATTCACAATGTGGTGCATGTCTCTCAGTTGAAGCGTGCGCTGGGGGCCAGCGAGAGCGCAGACAAGCAGCTTCTGCCCTCCAATGACGTCCTCCATGCACTCCATGTGCCACTTCAGGTAACTGATCAGCGTACTGTGCAGGTCCAAGGGAAGGCTGTGGAGCGGGTGCTCGTGCAGTGGCACGATCTGCCTCGCTCGCTCTCTACATGGGAGGATCCTGAGCTTCTTCTCCTCCGTTTCCCTACTACACCGCCTTGGGGACAAGTCGGACTTCAAGGGGGGGGGGGGAGAATGTCACGCCTGGGGTTGGACCCCTGACCAGCGCGGGCGGCATCGAACAGGCGGGCCCAGGCGACAGCGAGCCAGGCAAGGGAGGGAACGAATATTTCCCAGAAGGCCGTGATTGATTGGGTGAGCTGGCTGTGGGTGCGTGCGTGGGTGGAGTGGAGCATATATGCTCAGCGGGTGTGAGTCAGAGAGGCATCGATTGAAAACACAACCTTTATAAAAATAAGACCCGTCGCCCTAGCCGCTCTCGCGGGCGGCAGGGCGAAAACCTAGCCGTCGCCCGCCAACTCCTCCTCCCCGCATCTCCCCCTCCCCGCCGCCGCCGGAGGGCGCCACCGGGCGAAGCCCGGCTGGCGTCGGTGGCGGCGGGGTTCCCCTCCCACCTCCCCTGGGGCCCTGTGGCGCGAGACACATGGGTCAGGCGAGGTGCGCGGCGCTGGCGCAGGGCGGCGCGGCGGCGGATGCGCGTCACAGCGCGGCGGCGACTGCGTGGAGCTGGTGGCGGGGCGTGCTGGCTTGGGGGCGGCGGGGCAGCAGTGGCTGCGTCGTCAGATCCGGCGGCCAGCGACGAGGGCTGCGGCAGCGCGGGCTGGGGGCGGCTGCCGCTTGGCTGGGCCGGCCCCTGCTCCCCTGCTCGTCCGGCGGGTCTCGGTGGGTGGGGGGGGGGGGCTTCTCCCTACTGAGATCTGGCTTGCGGGATCTTCCAGATCCCGGCAAGGATGGCGGCGACCCGTGCACGAGAGATGGAGGTCTTCGATCAGATCTGGGTGAAAACCTGCTTATGGCTATTGCCAAGGCCGGCGATGGCGACGTTGTCTGCGTCGTCCCCTTCCTGAAGGCATCGTCGTGGAGATGTTCAAGGCCACTCTCTGCTACCTTCGGGGGAAACCCTAGATCAGTAGATCGGATGGCGGCGGCTCTCTGGTGTTGTCTTCCCCCCTGGGGGCGTCATTCTTGGAGGTGCACACGGGCTCGAGGGACTAGAGGACGGCGACTTTGGTGGAGCGGTGCTTCATCTTTCACATTGATGATGGCGGATCTCGGCGGCATGGTGCTGCGGAGACTCGGCGTCTGATGCGCGGAGATGGACTCGTGCAGGAGGAGGAAGCTGTCTGGCGTCATGGGGACGTCGATGGCAGAGTGGCCAGACAAGGTAGAAGCCTCAATTTGATCTGAAGACGGACCTGTGGAAGATGGCGGCGACGACACACGAGTGCGTCTGACCGGATTGCGCCCCAGACCCAGTATGTGGCTCGGCTGGGGTTACCGAATGAGTTTCGGCTTCCGGCTTTTGATGTTAGGCTTAGGTGAGTGGTTTGGGTAGTGGCCCAGCTAGCACCCCCTCATCATATTGGATAGGAGTAGCGGCACATGTTGCCAAGATGGTGGATTCAGACACATTGTTGTAATACTTTGTATGGTTCTCAAGAATAATCAATAAAGTGGCCGTATGCATCTCCCAGATGCAGAGGCCGGGGGTCATCCTCCTTTTCTAAAAAAAAAAAAAACTGACGAGAAAAGCTGCCCTCTCTCTTGCTCTCTTAATACTTATCTCCTCCTCCTCTACCTACCGTTGTTCTTCCCTTCCTTCTTGCCCCGATCCAATCTAATCGCTGAGGTACGTTACAACGGGCCGCGCCACTGCTTCCAGATCGTACTGGAGTAGGACTAGAGTTGTCAATAAAACCTCCACCTATACCGCAAGCTGCTGCCGCTGCTTCCCTCCGTGAGACCGTGACAGTGTTCGTCCATTATCCAGCTGAGTACGTACACTAGACGACCCACCGATGGGAAGTAGCGGCGGTGATGGCAGCATACACGTCGTGATGTTCCCCTTCCTAGCCTTCGGCCACATCAGCCCGTTCGTGGAGCTGGCTCGGAAGCTCGTCGCCGCGCCGGAGATGCCATGCGGGTCATGCTGCTGTCAGCCGCGGCCAACGTGCCCCGTGACTCCCTGAGGGAGCCGAGAGCACGGCCGACGGCGCCGAGCTGCTCAAGATCGCCGTCGACGCCACCAGGCCGCAGCGGAGCTCCGACCCGATGCCGTGCTCTACGACTTCGCAAGCCCATGGATCGCCCAGCTGGCGAGGCCGCTCGGCGTCAAAGCGCTGTATTTCTCCGTGTTCTCCGCCGTCTCCATGGCCTACCTCGGTGTCCCCGCGCGCTGCCTCCCCGGCCCCGGGCACTTCCCGTCTGCCCAAGACCTCACGTCGTCCCCGCTCGCCGCCGTGCCGGCCTACCAGGCCGCCGACTTCACTTCACGTACGTGTTCACCAGCTTCCACGGCATGTCGCCCGTGTACGACCGCACCGTCGGCGGCATCCAGGACAGCGACGCCGTCGTGGTCAAGACATGCGTGGAGACGGAAGGCCCCTGCATCAACTACCTCTCCGCCCAGTACAGCAAGCCGGAGCCACCACAGCGCGAGCTCGAGGAGCGGTGGGCCAAGTGGCTCTCCTCCTTCCCGGAGAAGGCCGTCGTGTTCGCCTCCTTCGGAAGCGAGACGTTCCTTCCGACTGCCGCCGTGACGGAGCTCCTCCTCGGCCTGGAGTCCTGCAACCGGCCGTTCCTGACCGTGCTCAACTTCCCCAGGGGCACGGACACGGCGGCGGAGGTCAGGAAGAGCACGCCTCCGGGGTTCGAGGAGAGGCGTGGTGCACACGGGGTGGGTGCAGCAGCAGCACATCCTGCGGCACCGGAGCGTGGGGTGCTTCGTGAACCACGCCGGCCTGAGCTCCATCGTTGAGGGGCTCGTCGCCGGCTGCCGGCTCCGGCTGGTGCTGCTGCCGATGAAGACCGACCAGTACCTCAAGTCCTCAACTCCGCACAAGGGGAGGGACTTCTTCATGGACCACACCGCGCAGAAGAGGTTTGCAGATAAATTTGTCCGGGATTTCAAGAATCTCATCGGGCCATGAAAAGATTCACCCATCGAGAATTTTCTTTCATTTTTACTGGGTGAACGGCATTGTTTCAATCTGCTTATAGCTATGGGCCGTGAAAGTTATATTTCTCCAGTTTTGCTAATGGTCAGGTGCCTGGTTTTTAAGTTTGTGTCAGTTAAATAAATTATGCTAATTGTAGGGAGTGAATTGCAAAAACAAAAAAAAAACATGTTAGAAGTTCTCGTTCAGAATTGCCACCACATTTTTTGGGTGCCTAAAAAATCTACCTTCTTCTTACTAATTCTATCAATAAACACCAATGACCGATTTAAACTGTTTTAATCCAATTGTTGACATGTCGGGTCTACCTGTAAGCGCTGACATGGCACAAAACGTCAGCACCGTTTGTTTACTCTGAAGTTGGACGAAGGGTCCACCCACCAGCAGCCTTGTCTCTCCCAAATCTTCTTCATCTATTTGAGGCATTCCATCAAACAGGTATAGAGCATGATCGTGGGCGAGCGGGTCGTCAATGAGGGGGAGCCAAGTTTTTTTTCTTTTGAGCATCGAAAAAAAACAAGTGAGTGAGCGACCGCACGGGGCCTCCAACATCGGGGGCCTCCAGATAAACGAAAATGGAGATGAAAGCTTGGTTCATTGCCTCGTGTTGTTAAAAGTCGCTAAATAACAATACAGGAAACGTACACGAAACCTATTTGGCGTTGCAGGCGCCGGTTATATAGCCGTTTTCTGCAAACCGGCGCCTGCAGCTGCGTTAGTTGGGCTTGGCCCATATACCGTGTCTTTAATCGGCAAAAAACAACGCCAGATTCATGTATCGAACCCGTGATGCACCACTACACCACAAAGCGAGTTCTGCTAACTAGCAACTGTTTCCCTCTTTTATTCCTTCGTTTTCCTTTTTTCCTTTTTTCACATTTTCCCCTTTTTTCGTTTTTTTCTTTTCTGTTTTTTCTTCTTCCTGGTTCGATGAATTGCTTTTGTAAAATCGTGAACTTTTTCTTCAAATTGATGAACTTTTTGGAAATTCGCTGAACTTCTTTTCAAATTGATGATCTTTTTTTGTGTTTTAATTGTTTCCTTTCTTTTCTAAAGTCAACGGTTAGGTCAACTATGACCGCACAAACAGCCCTGAGGCTCGAGCCAGTGAGGCAGGCCGAGCGAGTTGGGCGAGCGATCGGGCGTGGCTCGCCACATGGGCTGGCCCACGATTCGGCGCCTGTGAGCGCCAGATCTCTGGTGCCTGAAGCGCCAACTAGGAGCACCCTCGCGGAGCTACACATAAAAACTTTTTTTTTGAAGGTCATCGAGGGAGGGCGAAGCCCTCCACCTGAATCTTTTTCTTTTTTCTATTGCATCACACCCCCTGTTTGGGGAAGTTGTTTACACAAGCGCGCGCGGGGGGGGGGGGGGGGGGGGGAAGAGAGGTACTGAGAGAGGGAGGGCGGGCACAGGCGCCACACCCTAACATTAAGGCTAATTCTCCTGAGAGAACGCGCGCAGCCACCTATTTGCGCACGGCCGATCGGCCACTTTCAAACGGCCTTTCCAGAGCACCGAGTCTTCCCGGCAGCACCCGAGCAAGCGGGTCAGGGAAGGCCGTGCGCCTTGGAACACAACAGCATTTTGATGCTTCCACAACTGCCAACAGCAAAGGAGGGTGAAGGAGGCGTGGGCAGCATCACCGACCACCCCCCGCACATCCAAGGCCTGGAGAGCACCACATAAAAACTTGGACGGACCAAATTAAAGGGAACTCCAACTATTTTAATCTGATTCCCCATTTGCTCTTATATCCTAGTGAATTTTCGCTAAACTTGGACGGGCTATAGCACAATTTTGCTTGGCTGTAGCTTCGCGAGTGCTCGTAGTTCCCTGCTATGATGGCTGAATCATGGACGGTCACATTCGGGAAGGCAAAAAAAAAAAAAAACCAGATCAAGGCCGAATGCCCTGATCGGACACGTTGGAGGCATAAATCCAGGACAGGAGGCATATCTTTTTTTTGCGGCTGGTCAGGAGGCATATCGATCCATTCTACCCTCAGGCGTAACAGCAGAACTGGCGTTTGAGGGAATAATACGGCGAGGCCCTAGCAGTCGTGCTCGTGCCGGAGCAGTTGACTACAATGATCCGATCCGATCTGATCCCATCGGCTGATCTTCTTGCTGCCATGAAAACACAACAGCCGCGGACTGCGGTGTCGTTCCTTGCTTCGATCAGGAAGACCACCAACAAAATCATTCAGGAACACGCCAATGTCCGGACTACTGACTGACTGTATTTTAATCTTCAAGGGCAAGGTTTGTTTCTCAGTTTATTTTCTTGTATTTGAAGATCTGGTCATCTCCAGATCATTACCATATGAAGCTAATTTTATTCCCTTTGATCATTTATAATCTGTTAGGTTTTCTTCTTGAACATTCATCATGTCTACCAGAATTACCAAGATGATGCTGGTGCTGCAAAGCGTAAGAAGAAGCCACGACCAGAAGTTGAGGCTCAATCTCAAACGGATGCCCTCGATAGATATATTGTGAGAGACACTCATCAACTTGATTCTGAAAATCAAACTGCAGATGTGAATGTTGAATTGATAATGGTCTTGATGATAATGCAGCAAAGGTTGAGGCCTCTGATGCAGAAAATTGATGATGGTAATTTTGTCGATGAAGGGGGTGTAGATAATACACAACGGATTGGCGACAATAGTAATTGAAAACGATGTCTTGGAAAAGATTAAGTTTAAAGTTGTGATTGAAGATTTTATTTCATGAAATACTAGAGGGATGCTCCTTTTTGGTAGAACATGAGGTTAGTTTGTTGTTGTACTATCATTTACTGTTTTTTTAGCATAAGTATTTGATATATGTCTAAATATCGTACAAAATAAAACAAACTTGAAATTGTGTAATAGTGTGAGACTATGCTTTATGCATATTCATTCTTCTATTATACTAGTAAGGTATACGTGCATTGCACCCATGAGATTTGGTAACTAAATTATAAATAAACACCACACTATAGCATGTAAGCTTTGAGTCATATATGCATGATGTAGATGTTTGTTTAATTCTTATAGTTCATCTCATTCAAAATCAATTAGTTTTGATCATGGCTATTTTTCTGGCGATAGTGGGGAGGGGGATGTTGGTCGAACCATCACGACGACGGCGGCGGCAGATCCCCTTTTAATAGTAGAGATAATAAGATCGTGTTTGGGTTGGGTTGATCAGGATCAGAGGTCTTACCGGTGAAGCTCCCCTTGGCCCCGGTAGATCTTGGAGGTCGTGTTGGGTCGCCCAGGATGAAGACGAAGTTGGTGCCCCTGCACCCGGTAGTTCTTGGTGGGTGAGCGTCCAAGTTGTGAAGCGCCTGCTGAGGTTCCCCCCCCCCCCCCCCCCCCCCCCCCCCCCGTCTCTCTACTTTCGGTGAGGTGCCTGCAGTTCTTGCACTTCAACTGTATTCCTACACTCTTTCTATCACGCGGCAAGGGCAGCAAGTGTTGAGCCGAGTCACCAGAACCACTTCCCTTTTTATAGAGCCGGACCTTAGTAGTTCTTTCCACATTTTCTTCTTTATAAATTTTACATAGTCTACGTACAGACCTATCTAGTCTAGTCTAGAAGTAGAAAAGAAAAACAGAAATCCATAATGGAGACAAGCTCAGTTCAGCAAATCTTCTATATCTAAATAGCTTTGGTTGGACATCCCTAACCACCATTGGAGGACGAGAGCCGGCTAGGGAGCCACAAAGTTGTTTGCAGGACAAAGAGACAACGACAGAGCTTACTTTATCTGGGGTGGGGTGGGGGCAGTGCCCCCCCACCCCTCCACAACCGACGATTGAACCCGCGGTAGTACTGACTCCACCATTGAAGGCTCTTTGTCGAGGAGCAGCGCCCCCCCTCCACAACAGACGATTGAACCCGCGGTAGCATTGACTCCACCATTGAAGCCTCTTTGTCGAGGAGCAGCCCCCCCACCCCTCCACAATCGACGATTGAACCCGCGGTAGTACTGACTCCACCATTGAAGGCTCTTTGTCGAGGAGGAGCGCCCCCTCCCCCCCCCCCCCCTCCACAAAAGATCTACCGGGGCCAAGGGGAGCTTCACCGGTAAGACCTCTGATCCTGATCAACCCAACCCAAACACGATCTTATTATCTCTACTATTAAAAGGGGATTTGCCGCCGCCGCCGTCGTGTTGGGTCGCTAGCGCCGCTAGGGTTCCTCTATCGTGACTCGCGGCGTGCCCCCGTCACCGACTGGGTCATGCCTCGAATGTGGATCTCCATGCTTCAGCAAGGCCCCTGTCAGTCGCTCGCTTGATCCTCTCCACCCGCTCATTCAGGTGTGTGCCACCGTCGTCGCTCGCGTCCAAAATCCCATTTATTCCCTCGACCTCGTGGCGCCCGGCACGAGAGGCGCCAACAAGGCCATGGGTGTTATCATGGAGGACGTGAATGGCTGTCGCATCAAGGTCACCGACCCGGCCGTCCTCACTAGTAGGTGTAGCTCGCCTCCATGCGCGGCAGCGCCGCCCCGGCCTTCGCCAACCGCCACTTCTACACCATCGTCACTTCGTCAGCACCTGCTGCCGCATCGTGTAGCACCCCAGCACTAAGTGGGAGGTCCTACGGTGCGTCCCAAGAAGACCATGCAGCAGGTCATTCATTGCCTCTTCGTTCCCCTTGATAACATTTAACCCACCTCAATCGTCAATGAGCAGGTGGGGTTCCTTCTCACCAATTGCATGTTCATATTAATTGTGCACATGATCATGAACACGTATGTTTTCCTTTACTGCTCCATTTCTTAAGATTGTGATAATTTAACTTGCAGTTGTAGTAGTGCTTTTGTAGGTTAGTGTACTGAAGTAATTGAACGTATTCATGTGTTTTTGCTATAGATGATTGATTGGATTATCCTAAATGCTATCACTCCAAAAATTTGATCTTGAGCACACTGAAACACTCGAGAACCTTGAGTATCTAAGCAATTCCTACTAGTTGTTGATTCTACAAATCTTATATAACCAAGCAAGATCATGTGTGCAGACCAAATTCATTGGACGCTCCAAAGCAAAGCGTAGATTGTCTATTAGGAGTAATTTCTAAACACTATGATATGTCAACAATGAGGCCTATCTATTTGTTTTGTTCTTCCTTTTTGGATAGAGTTTGAGGAACAAATTCTATATATTATAAAAGATAATGCATATTATTGTCGAGCATAAGAAATATCAGAACACAATGATGACTACAAAAAACTAAGGGGATCTACAATGCAAAGCACTTAAGTAGACACTTAAATAGGAAAATATACAAATAAAATAAACATCCCAAAAAAATAAAAAGGAGCTAACGACCCTTCTCTTCAACGCAAGGTGCTAACTAAGACACTAAAAATCAGCTAACCACTCGTGAGTAGACACTAAAAACATCTAATGTACATAATTTTTTTATTAATGAAAATATACAGTAGAACTATTGTTCTACGGTTTCAGGGCCGAAAAAAACTAAATTAGGTATGCAAACCAGGAAAAATTACAGAGCAGAACCATGGTGGATTGCGTTTATCTAGTCAATTTGAAGCCCTAGAAAGCAAAAATCTAATTTTGTATTACCAATATCTACGCTAATTACAACTCATTGCCATGGCATTGCCTATCTCTTTCGTGGCTACCTGGTCTCATTTCTGAACAATGCAAGAATGGTGGTAACTTCTGAAAGGATCAACTTATATGAAGCTCAGATCAGGTACCATACATCACATGTTTCGTGAGAGCACACTTGCCAAGAAGGAAAATTATAGTGAACTAACATCAACTAACACTGCAAATGTGCCTGCCACCATCATATTTGAGTTGATAGCTCCCTATCATGTTCTTTCATATCAAGGCTATCCTAAATCATCTTATCTGCAAATAAAACATGACACATTGGTAATATTTTCTCAAACATATTTAAAATGAGAAGGATGTTGGTAGAAAATAATTTTCTTCATGTAGAGAACTCTAACAAACACATGACATGCGAGTTAAAATTATCCACAAGGCCTTCTCCCCAAAGCGATCAGCTTCTCCTCCACCCGTCGGTGTAGCTGTTTGGACCTCTGCCCTTGTTCAATGATGGATCCTGGGAGGCGACCCTGCCGGTGAGGTTGTTGGCCCCCTCTCTCTTGACTTGCCACTCCAGCAACAAGAGGACCCTATGACTTTGGTGTTGTAAATTTATAGTTATGGTTAGGGTCATAGGTCATGCGCCAACACTCCCATGGTAGCGACAGACGACAACGCCGTGTAGAATAAGTTCACCCTGGATTTGTCTCCAACTCTGCGACGAGGAGGATTTTCTTGGGTTATTTTTCCGCCATTCCTCTTGGGCGGCAGACATAGGTTTGTCGGGTATTGCAAGTGAGGCGGCAATGATATTAGGCATTGTCGTCTTTTGGATCCAACCGCATTACTAAGGAGTCTCTTCTGTCTGTCATGGTGGAGTTTGTGAGAGTTGTTTTAGGAGTATTAGACCAGGTACTATCCCTGGTCAACGCGGGCTCCAACAATGATGCCCCCCATCCCACAGACACAACTCAGAAAGTGTACGGGTGATTGTGCTTTGAGGTTGTGATCTATCCATAAAGGGGAGGCAAGTGCCCTTTCGGATGTGGGCGATTATGCATCCGACTTGGACAAAATCTCCACCGAGCGCCTTGGCAACCGACATTGTAATTTCTATGAAGTACCTTGTGATTTCTTCCATTACCAACATATTTTTTTCCTATAACATTGCACGCATCCCATTTGTACCGAACAAGAAGATATACTCCCGGTATAAACTAATATAAACCCATTTAGATCAATAAGTAGTGATCTAGACGGTCTTACATTTAGTTTACAAAGGGAGCACCTTATAATATATTGATTTACTCTCAACCAGCATCGACACCTACAAAATATGACGGAAATAGGAATTGGTGAACGTTCGCCAGGTAGCAACTACCAACAAACGCCTAAACTGCCACACGACCTTTACCCCTACTCAGCAGATTGGATAAGTTTCTTACAACCAAACTTAAAGAAATGCCATAGCAGTTTTGCAAAAAAGCTTCCCAGTTCCCCCAAATACACTAAGGCCTCCTTTGGTTTGGAGGAATTTCATAGGAATTTTAGAGGATAGGATTTTTATAGGATTTTTTTCTTTAGAGCCCTTTGATTCATAGGAATAGATTCCTATTCCTACATAGGATTGGTTCCTATCCATCACATTTCATAGGAAAATAAAAATGAGCCTAGACTCGATGAAAAAAATTTTTGGTGTCAACCAAATGACATCTCGTTTTCTATTCCTACTCATAGGATTTGAGATACATGCCATCTTATTTTCTACAAAATTCCTATTGCTATAATAATCCTATCCTATGAACCAAAAGAGGCCTAAAAGTGCCCGACGAACCTTGGCAAATGTCATCTCTTGTGGTGAACGTTCGCAAGACATGGCAACCGAGTGAGTCGTCGATGGTGCCGGCTGAACCGAACTCTCCTCAGCCTCTACTCTGAACCTCATCCCCTGCTTTCTTCTTCCTCTTCCTCTTCTTCCTCTTCCTCTTCTTCTTCTACTTGTAACCTGAACTGGTATCCTGCTACCGATTCCATGAATCAAGGCATCAATGGAGAGAGGCCCTGGACGGAAGAGTGATTCTTGTGTGTGCTTGATTTGAACAGCAGAAATGAGATTCCATCAAGTAGATTTTGAACAAGCAGATTCAGCAAGTATTACAGGTTATATGGTTCTGGGCAGCAGCCGCGCGCGTAGCGGCTTGGCCATGACGACGGTGAACTCAGGCTTCTCGGCCAAGTCCACCTCGTCGCCTGCAACCTCCAGCGTCGTGTCCTCCTCCGTTGGCAATGGCACTGGCTTGATCTGTTGCTTCTTGCGCTCCCTCCGCGGGTCAATCAGCGGCAGGAAGAGCTCCTTGTGCCGTTGCCTCAAGGCGAGCGCCGTCTTGAGACGCCCGCGGAAGATACGCTTGGTGATGGCCGAAAAGAAGGCGAAGACACTCGTTTTCCGCGCGGCGAACATGAGCCAATCGCGCTGCGAGCTTCTGGCCGAAGCACATGAGCGCCAGGAGGAAGAACATGGCGTGCCGGAATGCGTCCATGACCATGACCCCGCCGTCGGCGCCGAGGTCGGGCTCCCACAGCTTGTCAAAGAGCACGCGGCGCGAAGAGGCGGGCACGGGACGGGTGCAGCGTCTCGGAGACGAGGTTCCGCCGCAGGAGGCGCCATGCGGGCCCGTAGCTGGCGCCCGAGACGGTGCATCCGCTGTTGATGACGAGGTCCGGGCGGTCGGCCAGCGCTCCACCAGGAGAGCGTGGGCCACTCACCGGTCAGCCACGAAGATGGAGAGGCACCGGAGGAGGTGCTCAGCGTCAACCAAGGAGATGCGCAGCAACAGCACGGCGATCGGGCCCGGCGGGATCTTGGGTTTAGCGGCGCCGTGGTGCGCGAGTAGGCGGACGAAGAGCGGGATGAAGAGCAGGAGGAACCATGCGACCTCCATGGTGACTCTGACTCCTTTGCGTTGGGTTGCTCCACCCCGGCCGACCGTCACTTGAGCTTGGGCCCCCGTGACGGAAAAATGAGACCAATCTGAAGGTTAACCCTCGTTGGCTTTTTTATTATAGGAGAAACTCCGTGAGTACCGTGCGTTCGTGTCGAGACTTGAACTTAGGTGGGCTGGCAGCAACCTCAGCTGCCCAACCAACGGGTCGACGCCTCGTCCTCCGCCCGTGACGGAGACTGCTCAACAATACCACGTGACAATGACATGATGTGGAAAGATTCTTGAGCAACGCATGTTTATTTATCAATTTATCAGCTGCCAACAAAGGACGGATACGGACGATTTAAGAGATTCATTCTCGAAAAAATAAATAAGAGAGAGGCCTTGCAACCACCCATCTTTCAGTTAGTGAGGGAGACTGCCTCGTGGGGCCCTTTTCGAACACAAACAGGCCAGTAACACTGAATACACAAACATTTTTTGGTTTTGTCCCATGTGCGTCCGCCCAAGAAAATAATCTTATACGACGTGGTCGTATGTGTCTGACCGAATCTCAAAGCAGCAATCTTCGTTCCGCAGGAGACCCTCTTCTGCATGTGACACGTGCCTGACCGAATCTCAGAGCAGCAATCATCGTTCCCAATTTCACCCAACCTTGATTCTTACGTCCAGAAAGCCATCTGCATCCTTCCAAGATTCCAGCTCTCCGCCGGCGGCGCAGCAAGATGGCACCACTCGACGACGGCAAGGGACCTATCAGCGAACAAACATGGCAGGCTCTTCAGTTGAACCTCCTCTGCCCACAGCTCTTCCACTCCAACAAGGATAAGCGATGGACGGTGACGCGAGCTGAGCCACCGAGGAACCTGACCATTTCCGGCAGGGATGGAGCACCAAGAGTTCGTCCTTCGTTGAGGAGCTCTCAGTAATTTTTTTTTAAAAGTATACATACGTAGTAAGAGCAGGAATAGGGAGACATGAGCCTTTCTAGCAAGCTCCAAATGCTCTCTCAACCGTTACTCTAAGGTTGGAGTCTGAGATTAAACAGTCATGAGGAGTTCTAGGATAGTGCCTATCAGAGAACTCCTTCAGATGGTACCTGGTTTTCCTGATGGGTTGAACAACACCTTGCCGACATGCACAACCAGCATCTTCTAGGTAGAACTTGCCATCGGGGATGTTGATGCCATCATGACGACTCATACTGTCATTGAGAATGTTAGCATTATGCGCTGATCCTTCCCAGCTAGCCGACACATATGTGAACTTCATATCGAAGTCAACAACAGCGAGCACATTATGTCTTGTGTAGTGCTTCCTCCCTCTATATGCTGCAACTTGTGACCTTGGCACCCTGGCAGTGACATGAGTACCAATCTATTGCTCAAATGCAATCATGGAATGGCATTACAAGATGTTGTTAGTGCTCACCTTGAAGTATACAACAGAACAATAACAACATATTAAGGCATGAACGACATACTATCAGTGCTCACCTTGAAGCATGGACACCATCTTGGGCTAGTGCGGATCTTGGCAGGAGTCCAGCTGGATGGTGACCTGATCATCTCTCCTCTTAGCTCCCCAACATCATAGAGCACTTGCTTCAAGTACCTGGAGATGGTCTCCATTGTTCTCCTAAAGGTGTTGTGTATAACCCTGAACCTCTGGTTATGACCAACAACATGGAGGAAGATCGCTACTTGCTCTTCCAAAGTGGCGTGGATGCTATTTTCTAGTAGCCCCTGCTCCTGAACGTCTGCACAAGCCTGGCGAAAGGTGCTCTTTCCATTCGAAGCATCCACAGAGCCTCTGTGTCATTGCATTTGTAGATGTAGTTCAGATTCGCTATCCTCTCCTGATCCCGGATTAACATCGGACTATACCGGATGAAAGGTTTTTCTCATTCCGACGAACAACTCTCTTATGGACCAACAAGATCCAGGCGTGAAGCACAGCTATCAGCGATGCTTCCTGAACTACAAGCTTCATCCCTTCATCCACAACCTAACCGACATCCATGATGCAGTCAGCGGTGGCGTTATCGACCCTAAACGGTCCTATCAAACGACCTAGCACATAACAAAGGAGGGGGAGGGGGTGGCTTACCAGCTTTAGGGTCGGGGAGACATGGCGGAGACAAGGATAGCCTGACGGAGTCGAAGAAGAAGGGGAGAGGCAGCTGCCGCTGCCGAGGAGTATTGTTGCCGCTGCTGGGGAGTGTTGCGGCCGCTACCAACGCTGCCACCGCTGTCGCAGCCGCAGATCTGGGTCACCGCCACTGCTGGTGCCAATAACAGAGGAGGGTTTGTCTTACAACTAGGGGTGAGCGAGTAAATGGGATGGTGAGGGTATATTTCGTGCCATCTCGCCTCTGCCGTTTTCCCACTGCCGCCATCTCCGACCGAATCCTCCCTACACCGTGCCCTACGCCGCGTCTTCGTTGTCTGCCCGACTCAGCCTAGCTCGCTGGAAACGGCCGATTCGAGCGTTCCCAGCGAGCCAGACTCTGGGGTGCTTTAAGTTTCGTGCCGATGGAAGCCAAGCCTCCTTGCAGGCAACCAAACGGTCATTTTCATCCCGCCCGAGCCTGATTGGGCTCTATGCAGCCTACCAAACGCGTCCTTAGACCCTTGTGCAACCACGGCATATGCTCTCCTTGAATAATTTGAATTGAGTAAAACGCATTTGTGGTCATTGAAGTTGTGTCGAAAGCTCCATATCTGACTGTCTAACTCGTATCTTACTCTGCATTTTTTTGCGGGGAGTATCTTACTCTGTTGACTGGTCAAACGCCACATCATCCTCTCTACTTTACGCGGATCTCATCTACTCCTATCTCCTATCAGTGCGAAAAAGACAAAACTATGCGTTGTAGGGGAAACGAACCAGGAATCTCCCGCGGAGTCCATGTGTGGATAATAAGAGGGACAGCTTAACCTTAGCGTCATCGCCGCTGCGTGTGTGCACGTAGGTGATGAATCACGCATCGAAGGCGATGAGGTGGCGGCACGGTGTCAAGCAGCGGAGTAGGCGGCCACCAGCTTCTCCATCTCCTCTTGAGTTGTCCTGCCTAATTATCCTGATCTATTATTTGACTGCAACTACACGGAAACCAAACAGCGTTCATGTCACCATCTCCCCGTATACACGAGCATCTATGTACTATCTAGCCTTCACATGGTTTTAAAAAAGGACAATCTAGCTCACACACACACACACACACAAAAACCTGGCACCAACAAAAAAGACAACGCACAATGTGGACCACAATCAGATGATGATATCAACAATGCCACATCTAGATGAGCCTTAGGCACACCCTAATTTCAAAGATATCTCTTTTTGTTCGATGCAAATTGGATGTGTCTAATGTTATAGGAAATACGAATGTGTGTACTGGACAGAAAATGCAGTGTGGCCGAGGCGTTCGAAGGAGATTCATCCAAATCAGGATGGACAGTTGCCAACAATCGAAAAAGGCTCTCATCCGCGAGGATGTATACCCTCATCTGCTCCTCAGACAGCCCTCCGGGAGGTGGTCGAACAGCCCCACCCGGATGGTGTCGCGGACAGCCCTTCGGGAGGATCTTCGAAACTCGAACGGCGGACAGCCCTTCGGGAGGACCTTCGAAACTCGGACGGTCACACGGACAGCCCTTCGGGAGGCACTCACGAACTAAGACCGAAACTACGATCTCTCTATAGAGTTGCACACATACGGTGTCATCTATCCGGCAGGGCTTCGCCGTCCAGAACTAGTTCCTGCCGGAACCCAGACAGCCTTTCGGCTCTACGAAACTATTTCACGGGGAGGGAGAGAGAAGCCAGATCATTGCATGGCACTTGTATGTGAGAAGGGATCAATTTTGGGCTGCCCCACTCCTCCTCTATTTATAGGAAAGCCAAGGGGTAGGGATGGCTCACAAAAACCCAAAATGCCCATGCAAATATCACACATGAAGGGCATAATGGGGAGGGAAGTGGACCTCCATGGAGCCCCACACATGTGGCCGGCCAACCCCCTTGGGGGACCCCCATGAGGAGCATGCTTGGCCCCAAGCCCTTCTAGAAGCCTTTTGGAAATATCCCAAAAGGTGACTCACCATAAAATATCCCAAAAAGCACTTTCACTATTCACGACGATATTTTTCTGCGTCTATTCGAACTGAAATTATTTATTGGGCTTAGAACATTTCCATTACCCACCATAATGATTTTCAACGCGTTCTGGAACAATTCCAGTTTAGTGATTTTCATCTGCGAAAAGCATCTGAACCGGTTCCAGCAGCTCCGAAACATTTCCAGTTTTTATTTCTGAAAATTCCTAAAAGTTTCCAGAATGATTCTGGCACCCTCCAAGAATTATCAGGCATGTGCCGAAACCATTTTGACTTAATGGCATACCCCGAAACAACTTTTTCGGTTTCACCGAAACTCATCCGGTGACCTCTCTCTGCGGAACTTTTCCGCTGTCCGAAACTTTTTCGATGATTTTCTCTCAGACTCCCTGTCTAGTATTCAGCAGATAGATGACCCTTAAGCATGTGACCCTATAGGTTCGGTGAAGTATAGACATGACCCGGAACCCCTTCCGATCAATGATCAACATCGGAGCCGTGGACACCCATATTGACCCCTATACCCACACGAATAAATATTCGAGTGAACCTCCAGTTGCAGTGAGCTATTCCTGTTGCTTCGCGATATGTCACAAACACCCGAGGTGAGATTTATTGCATCCCCATGGACGAACAATTTGTCCACCATGCAAGTTACCTCGTTACCGGTTTTGTTCTCTTTTCTCGTTTCCGTGTTCCGGCATCCCAGTGATCAAATCACACTGTGTCTGGCCAGACGATGATGGATACCGTAATACCGAGAGGGCCCGAGAATATCTCTCCATCGTCGAAGGAGCAAATCCCAATCTTGAGCTATCAAGTTATTTGACACACTTTTCCATGAACCCGTAAGTCGCCGTAATAGCCACCCATTTACGGATGACGTTTAACAAACCCCAAAGTTCATGAAGCAAGCATGAAGAAACTCGATACTCTCATGGTCTAAGAAATCATGCAAACGTTAACCATCTCTGTGTTATGTACCATTAACTTGTGATGAATGAATCTCTTAGCATAACATCAATCCGGGTCGATTCAACACAAATGTTCTCTTAACATTGTGCCCTCAAAATTGCTGGCATAGACATGCTCATGATCAGGAAAATAGAACCATCATGCAACACTTGAGCTAGTCTTAGAGGCCGGACTAGGAATACATTTTACCGTTTATTATTCCACACGTGCATATGAGTCTTCCTCTGAGCCTCGTGGTTATTGCAGACTCGAGAACCATAGCAGTTATAGCATGGAACATAAACATAGTTATGAACTCGAAGATAAATAATATTATTTATTATTGCCTCCAGGGCATATCTCCTACAGACTCCCACTTGCAGTAGAGTCAATAATCTAGTTAATGTTAATGCACTTTACACCTATGGCATACTGGTGTAAAAAATGCTTTGCATGTGGTATAGCCTGATGTCCATCGGATCTGACAATTTCAGCTCCTTGTGTATCTCTGCATATCCTCGCATTTTCATGCTTTCACAAAATTCATATTTTGTGTGGACTTGGCGTTGTATGTATGTGAATCATAGGTCGAACCTGGATTCCTCAGACTGAGTTATGGAGCAACTACCTGCAGTAGTGTCCCATTAACAAAAGCCATCTTGGAACCATACTAAGTTCATGAATGAACTATATGATTCAACATCTTCTTTTGTTGCTTCTAAAGTGTCAACATACTTAGTCATTTGTTATAGAATTCGCCACAGTATCCTGTTGGGAACAATTTCCAACTACCGTGCCACCATATTGTGTATTACAAAAAAAAAACCTTAACTTAAATCGAAAAATCACATGGAGAAAAGATGAAGGCTGTATCGATGTAACATTTTACAACGAACTCTTCATGATCTCCGCTTGCGAGAAAACATATCATCAGTACTTACTCTAGTACTCAATGACATCGTTCACTGTTGTCCCACGATCAGTACTTTGATCACTTTAGTATCCATACTCGCAACACCTTGGGAGTATCGGACATATCTGGTTGTTTTACATACCATGGAATACATGATTAATCCAAACACAAAAGTGTGTGGAATTTGCATCATGTATTTTTGCTCATCAATGTTTTGGGACACCAAGTCTTGCAAAAACCTCTTCCATGTGACTCCGGCAAGAATCACTCCTTGGCGGTTTTAAATGCTAAAAGGTTCTAGCACCTTGTCAATATGTATTCATTGCTTCGCCCTATTAGGTCAATCTATCTCCATAGATCATTATGCCTAATAATGAGGCTATTTAGCCTAAGCACTTCATCAAAAAACTATTTTCAAATGAAGTCCTAATTCGTGTCAAGAAATTTATTTCCAATTAACAATGTGTCAAGCACACAAGGTTTTTAGAAATATTATTACGCTCCCACTTACTTTCTTGAATTACAAGCATCTTCGTTACCCATTGATGAAGTCAAACCCCTTTGACCATTTCATCAAAGCACGGAGATTCCAACTCCATTTTGGTCTCTTCTGTCCATCGCTGGAACTCTGAAGTTTGCACCCTTACTAGCATCCTCTGGATAGACAAAATGCCTTGGACTGTAACACATGCAAGTCCTTGGTTTCATTTCCATCAGATGGAAATCCTATTTTCACCCATGTTTCATATCTCATGTTGAAATACGTATTAATTGCTAGTTCAACCCGAACCGACTTTAAGCATCGCTACGATGAAAACAACCTCATCGTAGTCAACTCTTGAACTTGTTATTTCAACAAGTCAAGCTTTATGGGTAAAACATTTTTATCCGTATCAGTTTTAAGTTCCATAAATATTCGTTAGACTCTAAGTCTTCCGAAAGGTGTATCAAGGTTTTAATCTTGAATCACTTATATGGAAACTAACTTGGGTTGTATTGGCATTTAGCCAATTCCGGAGTCAGGGCCCATCAATGATTCCTTGTGTATCGTAGGTATAATGTTGTCTAACAACAATATCTCATTTGCGCACCTGAGAGGTTTGCACGAGCCTTGCCTACGTGGTTCAACTGCAAGTTCGATCGAAGTTCATACATTTTATTGTAGAGACTTCCGTATCAGTCACAGTAGAAAACTCTGGAATTACTTCCAAGGTCTCTTTCCTTTGATCTGATGACGAAGATATTGTTTATCTCATCGAGTTGCACTATTCTCCCACTCACCTTTTTGAAAGAACCATTCTTTTTAAAAGCACACCGTTTCACGGCAAAACTATTTGCCTCGGTATAGTGAGGGAGGAATACCCAACATTTTGGTATAACCTACAAAGTAGCACTTGTCTGATTTGGAATAGGTTTGCAACTTTTTACACAAGCCCCATATTCCAAATGTTAAGAAAAGATATAACATGGTTGGGCGTACCATACGATGGCTTCATTTCAACAGACCCGATGTAGCTCTTTTCAGTGTAAAAGCCGCAGTCTCTAAAGCATCACTTTAAAAGGGATAATGGCAAATTTATTTATGTCATCTTTGACCTTACCATGTCATAAATGGTTTGATTACTTCTTCACAGACATTCCACTCATAGTGGTGTTCCGAAAGGTGTAACTTATGAAACTCTTTTCACAACTCATCAGACATTCGCTAAACTTGTAACTCAGATATTCCTTTCTGCAATCAAATTGTAGACACATAATTTCCTTGTTACAATAACTTCTACTTCATTTTTGAAAACCTTTCGAATGATTTCAAAAGATCTAGACTTACGTCTCATCAAGCAAATATCCATATATCTACTTGAGTCATTTCTGAAGATAAATAAATCCACCACTAACAACACTTATCGGACTACACACATCAAATGTATGATCACTAATAAGTTTGTTGTTCGTTCCTTATGGCCTGTGAACGGTATTTTAGTCACTTCACTTTTTGGAGGAAAGTTGCAAGTGTCAGGTGATTCAAAATCAAAAAGACTTCAAAATCCATCATAATGGAATTTTCCATGCGGGTTTCTCCAATGTGACCAAATGTAGTGCCACACTTGTGTGGTATTGTTTTAGTCTTGCGACATTTAGTGTCAGTGTTATGGATGTATCATATTACCATCAATATTCATAACATACATCTCATCTTGGATGGAAGCATGGCCCTTCATGTTATTAATAATACTTAACAACAATTGTTGTTTTTATGAACAACTCTTTTGCAACAAACATTGTGCAATGGGCTAGAGTGTATGAAACTCTAAAATGAATTATGAAAGTAAACCCAGAGGTATTGTATTATTATCAATATTCATAACATACATCTCATTCATAATGAAAGTATGGCCCTTGTGTTATTCATAACATCGAACATAAAAAGTTCTCTTATGAACAACCTTCTTGCAAGATTCCTTATGCAATGGGCTAGAGTTTGTAAAACTCTAAATGAACTATGAAAATAAATACAGACGGCAATACACCGATGGAAGGTATAGTAACATTTACTATGTTCCCTGTGTATACCTTAACCTCATTTCTGGCTAGTATTTTTAGGCCATAGTAGCTCTTACATTGATTTGCAACAGAATGCAATCGAGCGGGTATCTTTGTGATTAACTCACAATACCCAAGAATTTAGTGATTAACATGTGTAACCATAATTCCCAAGAACTATATCTTTGACCAGCCTACTATACATCAAAAACTTGTATGACATTCATACATGAGTTGCAAATTCCAGTCATCTTTCTTTCTGCCTTTATACTTCTAATAGTTTAACTTTTAGTATTTCTCCTACTCGCAAAAGAAGCACCCAACTTAAGAGTGGCGTTAGCCCCGGACTTCCTAGGTGTGTATGTCATACTAACACCCTTTGGACACTTCCTTTCTCTTTAAGTTGTTGTTTTGTTCACCTCTCATTATATGACAAGCGTTCTTCTGGATCCCTTTCCCAACAGTCAAATGCATAGTAAACACTTTTACTAATACTTGCAAACAAACATTTCTTTGTTTGTATCTGAAAATAATTTTCAGTTCCATGAATATCATATAACAATCCCAACTTTCGAAGTTTGGGTTTCATGGAAGCAAACATATTCCACTTGACCGCAAAAAAATTCTAGCTTTTGGATCGAAGGACGAGAGTCACATGATCCATAGCATTAGCGGGAGGATACGGAAAGCATGCGATAGGACAAAGTCCTTCTCGGCACTTTTGAGGACAATCCTCATATTACGTTACCAATTGTAAAGTTTTAACTAGATATTTAACAGCTATTCAATTTTAACAAGGAAAGTGGAATCGCGAGCCATTATTCTACAACTATTTTGCAAGAAACACTTAGACAATGTTCATAATTAATTGCACTGAGATTTAAACATGTTAATTCAACAGTGCGCTCCCACTCAAATCAATATCTCTCATAATTAATTTTGAGTGATACAAGATCCAAACTTCAATTCATCGCCATAGAATCATCATCTCATAACGGGATTTTTAATCGGCAGAATCGGCACCACCGTTGAGTCACGTATTGTTTGCAGATGATAGGACTGTTGTTCGTCGAGGCTGAGAGTGAAGATGCAACGTTGGCGTCTTCTTTATTGGTGACCTATTGTCTAGTGTCAGGATAGAAAATTAATATGCCAAAGTCATTAGTTTTTTCATCAAAGGATGCCCTTAATCGGTTAGACAAAATATGAAGAACATGCCTAATGTGCATGATGAAAGTCTATCATAGAAGTATTTGGGCATACTTACAGATGTTGGCCATAACAAAAACGGCGATTTCAAATATCTTAAAGAACGAGTGTGGAATAAAGGTGAAAGGCTGGGTGGGAAAAAACCCTCTCTTATGGTGGAAACTATGTGCTCATCAAATCCATGGCACAAGAAGTACCAGTCTATTCCATCTCTTGCTTTAAACTCCCACAGGGATTATTTCTCCATATCAATTCTATTACAAGAAATTTTTGGTGGGGAAACAAACGTGGAGAGAGAAAAAATGAGGTTTGGGCTTGAGAGACATAGAATTATTCAACCTAGCATTATTGGCAAGGTAGGCATGGCATATCTTGCAAGCACTAGAGACCTTGAGCGCGAAATTTATGAAAGCTAGGTATTATCGACACATTGATTTTTTTGGAAGCCCAACTTGGCGGTCATCCTTCATAGATTAGGCTAGTATTAGTGGAAGGGAAGGAAGTTCTAACAAATGGACCACTTCGTCGGATTGGCGATGGTTCCACGACTGATATATGGCAGCAAGGCTGGATCCGTAGGGAGTATGTAGTGAGACTGTTGGCTAGCCTTGCTACCAATCCAACACAGATAGTTTGCGGTCTTATCGATGGTAGTTCAGCACACATCACACTGGCGGAGGGAGCTGATCAATGCGGTCTTCCACCTGGGCAATTTCCAGCTGATATTGAGCACCCCTCTTTGCACTTGTCCCATGCAAGATTTGTGGGCCTGGAGTTATGAGAAGAAAGGAGCGTTTACGGTAAGATTAGCATACAAGATGTTAATCACTACAAAACTTCAAAAGGAGGCTTGTCTTGAAGGCTGGCCAGCTGTGTCGAATAGCAATAGGGAACAAAGAGCATGGTGTAGAATGCGTACGGTTGATGTTCCATTCAAAATTCGGGTCTTAGTTTTGTGATTGGCACAATTGTCACTACCTACTACCGACGTGATGCACCACCGTAATATGTTAGTGACTTCTTGCTGAACTATATGTGCTAATGAAGATTCGTGGACGCACTCTCTTATCATATGTACGATGGCAATGTGTGTTTGGATAATAATGGAAGAGAAGAAAAAACTGTTTAGAAGACTAAAAAACCAGACAGAGGATAGAAAGACCATCCGAAAGCTTTGGAAACCAGGTAGGCACTTCCCAATCCGGAGAGGGAAGCTTGGTAGAATTGCAACATCGCTTCTGCTATGGGCCGATCCAGCAAAGGTGTGGCATGAGCGATTGGTCTTTAGCATTTGAACATCTCCGTTTGCCCCCTCTTTGAGCTTGGCCTTTAACCTATTGCCGTTTGTTTCGTTTGTAGTATAGTACTAAATGTATATGCATAATACACATTAATATTAGGAAATATATCAATTGCACGTGCATATTAGTGCTTAAAATTGAGATAGAGAGAGGAACAAGAGACAAAACACAGAGATGTAAAAGTGAATAGTTATTCTCATTGATGATGGGATTACACATATATATAGCCCCCGAAGGGGTGCGTCCGAACAGACATGAGACAACCGCCTCAATTAGGAAAAGCAGGGATTAATAGGATTAATTAAATCCTAACACCCCCCCCTAATCCATGCTTATTAGTGTAAGTATCATCATCTTGAAAAAGCTCCTCCAAAAACCCTGTGGGAAAATATGAGAAGATAGGTGTTTGATATGTTGCTAAAACTCCTTCAAACCCAGTGGGAAAAATAAGGAGAAAATGGCACAACATATAATGGCCATTGTGTCTTTTAACTCAATACGAGAAAACTCATAGAGTTTAGAGGACAATAAATATGTCATATATACTTTCCCAAAAAACCCCGGTGGGGAAAACAGAAAGTATGACATATGATCTCATGTTGATATTACCTCATTAAAAACCTTTATGAGAACCTGTAAAGTAAACTCATGAAGGGAAACGAGTATAATATGATGCATTGAACCGGAACAATTCAGGAAGATACTCCTCCTGATTCTTGCAAAATTCGAAGCCGTCACATACCAAAACATAGAAGTTGGTAGAGACCTGCTGAACAAATCAGTCGCATGATTTGACTTGCAAGATATGCAATATAGTGATATTGCTTATTATGTAACATGTTTGCATCCGGACAACACAAGAAACATTATCGTTGAGATAATGGTTGGTGAATGTAGCCATGAGGTCTATTTCGAAGACTCTTCATGAGGGGGCTACCACACCTAGTAGGAACACTAAACTTGTCTACGATCTGACATAGTGGGGATCTGATCGATGTATCCAATGATATCGGTGTTCACACTTTCTGTGAAACTGAAAAACTAGGACAAGATGTTTGATGCCTTGGAGATATCGAAAGATATTCTTGAGTACCAACTAATTGTGTTTGGTGGATCCAATGACATTATGGAACGTTGAGTCCCAATATCTCATTTCCATCATCTCTTGATCTAAATAGATATTTCTCTACGTCTAGAGAATGAACTACCATGAGAGTTATGGATGGATAAGATTTGTCCACAATGAATTTTTTCAATATATTTTGGATATAGACAACATAGTATACTATAATGCATGAATGAAGGTGCTCAAGTTGCAGTAACGAGCAGTGTTTTGGTTTACCCAAATCCTTCATTTAAACTCCGTCATTAGATGATTACATGTGTTGTCATTGCAGACATACAAACATGGATAATCATCTTTGCAGGAGTAATCCTTTTGTATAAGGAACTCACTACGTCGGCTGTACCATATGTACCGACCACAGTAAGTCGTATGGAGACTTACTAGTTTTACACAATGTATGTTGCATTTTGTATTTCGATTCAGAATTGAGATTCCATCGGAAATCAATCATATATGTCTGAATCTAGTGATCCACATGGATATGTAATCACTACATCTATCAACTGCAGAGATAGATGATTTTGTACTGCCAATGATATAAGTTATCGGAAAGAGATTCCACCTCTGGAGAATAGTTGAGTATCTGCGTGAACCCTTGTGCTACAATACTTGCTCTTTGTTTCACCACCTCGTTGTTCTCAATACTGTTTCCAGAAGAAAACTGGTGTAGGTATTGCTTATGAATACCTTCCCATTATTGAGTAAGATCATTTCTACCTAGATTATACCCTTGGCTTGAGTTCAGTCCGAGTGTTGTTCACGCTTTGCCATGGCCATGGTCTTTGGACCTGAATCATGTGAAAGGTTTTGCATTCTAGTTGAGAAATGTATGTCGACAATAGTAGATTTCCAGTTATTTGTTTCTCCAGAATCTATATATCAATATAGAGTTGATGAAATATCGTTACCCATGGTGACTGCTCACGATTTCCCAATGTGATTGAGTCGGGTATTCCGATGTCTCGGTCATTGTGTGCACTATGACCTGGGTTGCTGGAGGTTTCCCATCCGCTGGGTGTATACTATCCATTAGGTGTCTGTCAACGTGAAGTTGACTTGCATTTACTGATTCACAGGCCTTGATATCCTTGCTTGCGAGAAGCTGAATCCTGGTGTATTTTTGCCATACATCTCCCCCTGTTGCTTTGAACAGGGAGCGGAGTGGGTCTTGCTGGTACCTCCACTCTTTCAGGCGTACTTTTGCAGTATTGTAGGATTGTGTGACACCTTTATAGTCAATAAATGAATCTGGCAGGTTATTTGCAATGTGTTGCAAATCTTCTGAGCGCCACTCTTTCAGGCGTACTTTTGCAGGATTGTAGGATTGTGTGACACCTTTATAGTCAATAAATGAATCTGTCAGGTTACTTGCAATGTGTTGCAAATCTTCTGAACGCATAGTTCAGATCTTTGAGTATGTAGATTTGAGGCAGAAATGTGTTGAACATTCCACTAATTTCCCGGCATTCTTTATGGTACTTGAAATCTCCCCCTAATGCATGGAAATGTTCCTCATTGAATCAGCATACTGGCCTTGAATAACTCCCCTTGCGAGGGGCTTGAGGTATTGACGGAAATACAATTATTCCTCACATAGATCCCAACTATATGTTGAGGGGCCAATGATGTATGCCGGGTGGTGATATCGGTATGCAACTGAATTACCGCAGATAGGAAATACTTGGTAGATATCCACATATCAAAAATAGAGGGGAATAATATTATACAGTTCTGTCATGAGTGTGTAAAACTGCATGACTCCAACATAAAGTTGGTAAGTTGCAATTCCAAAGTCAAGATAATGCAATGAGCTTAACTCTTTAGATAGGATTCTACCAAACCATTTTGAGTCTAGACATTAGGACAAATTGCTAAACTTCAATCCAAGGGCCATACAGAAGGCAGTCAAGGAGAATTTTGCAATGTTACCCATTCGATTTGCTTGAAATCAATGTCAGGATAATGAGCCAATGGTTTCGTGTGAATAAAGCACACACTTAAGACCATCATGTAGATATGTCTTTTAGAACCATGGAATACCTGAATAGTCTAGTCAATGGATGGGAAGAGCCACTTACCTTGACTTGATGCATCCAAGGAGTCCGAGTGGTTCAGCGTAGACTTTAAGGTGTGTGGGCCTTAAAATTAGTTTCCCTGTGTCACTTGTAGTGCACATAAAATCCAAATGCTGTTAGAATTTAGCATCATAATAATCATAAACTATTGGAATTGCTGATAGTTTTGGTTTCAACCCGATGTCTCGATGACCAAGGCGAGTATGCCAAGTTTTTCATGTACAAGACACTATGGAAAACTATCTTGTACGCGACATGTGCTACGGGTTGTGTCGTATTTGTAGTACAATCCAGATGATACATAGAGAATGTGCTTGCCATATCCGTTGCATATGGTAAAGAGAAGTTATTTATCTTTCTTGTCAGCATAAGTTTCGCTATGGAAACCATTTTGACGAATATCTCTATAGCTTAAAAGGGTACGAGTTAAACTTGGGAAGCAATGAAGCATCCCGACGTTACTCGAGTACCCACAGGGATAGTAAATATGACTCGAGTTGAGCCAACAAATACCTCATCGCATCTAGCGATTTTAAAATATCTCCTTTCTCTCAATGAGAGTGGAAACATTGGACTTCTCTGAGTATAGAGTCTATGGTGCGTATGTCCACAAGGCACATATCATTTTTAATTGGATTGACTCCCGTAGAAATCTATATATAGACATGAAGATTCTCAAGAAAATCACTGTCGGATATATAGAATACATACAAATGAATTTGTATGAAAGTGCTGATATAACATATTGTGATATACAATATATGATGACAACAATACTTATGTTTTTGTTACAACATCGTAAATGGACATTAATTATATTGACCACTCAGGAGATTGAAAGACTATTCATAGTCCAAACATGTCGGTTGAGGCATATTAAACCATCACATTCTCCGTGCCCATAGGGTCCCATCACAGCTGGTGATGTCGGATTGAAGGTTGAAGTAAGATTCAAACCTTTGCCCTTGAGGTTCATTATATCCCAGGAATTGCTGATACAGAATAATCAGATGCCGAGATCTGAATCTAATGCCTTATGATATATAAGACACCAATTTTCTGTTAACGGTGTGATCCTGACCAGAGGTAAATCTAGGATTCCACACATTATCCCACGGGACACAAGAGCGATCATGATATCCATGGCCCAGATAGGGCAGTGGTGGCCATTGAGGACGAATGCCTCAAATTCTCTAGCCATCGGTTACGTGAGATAATTAATTTACTATCAGTAAATTAAAGACCATCATGGTTAGTGTTGTAATGAATTTGCAAAATTAATGAATATTTCAAGGAGTTAACTTGAAACCATCAGTGTGAACTTCAAATCGTTAAGCATGACACCTTGTAGATACTTCCCAAAATAAATTTTGGGGTCCATCTCTCGGCACTAGAGAGTATAACCTGATGAAATCAATACATACTTCTAGTACCTCATGTCATAACCTAATAAAATGCAAGGGAGATCATAATGTTGAGCAATCATAATGTCAAATATGACGAAATGTTGCCTTAAAAAGTAGTGGTGATAATCTGCAAAACAGTAGATCTACACACTACCTTGTGATCCCAATACATCAATTTGAAGAGATCACTAAGAATTTTGCCTATCAATTCTTGCTTGTATTAAGCCAAAAAGGCTCAATTAAGATGAATTGATTTTTATTTTGCAAGAAATTGAAAATCTCAATTGCAAATAGTACATGTAAGTAATCTCAACATGTAGAATAACATGGAAATATATTACATCATAGTCTATTCTGGAGTACAAGGTACTCTACAGATATACACTACTAATGTAGTGGATAATAATGATGTTGCAAACTTGATCCTCAAGTGAAAAACTTGAATTGTATAGACCTCAAATTAAATGAGATGATGTTGTATCAAGTTGCAAGATAATTCAGCAAAGTGAATTAATATTTTGCGAGAGAAAATTAATCTCAATCGCAATGAGATTGTTTTGCGAGAGAAGAAAATTCTCAATCGCAAATCAGTACTCTAGAGATACTAAATTTATCTTTGTAAGAGATAAAAACAAATCTAAATTGCAAATAATAGATGTAATGAATCTCAACATGTAAGAAACATGGAAATATATTACATCACGTTCTGGAATACAAGGTACTCTACAGAAACACAGTATTTAAGACAAATACTGGAAATAACAGGGTCAAAACAGATCAACGCTAGTAAATAGCACTGTTAACATGACCAATTTGCGAAATCCCCGAAATTGAAGGATGATGTGCAAATATTAGCCTGGACCACTGAATCAGTCTTTTTTGCTAATTGTAGTAACTGCAGGGACCTTAGTGTAAAGAGACGAATAGATATGGTTCTCCATCGTGATTCCCTACATGGGCACAAATCAATGGATTTGCTTCCCATTTGCTGCACAGAACCACCGCCTGGATGGTTCGAGCCACGCCGGAGGGACACCACGATGTTGGCCACCGCGGACCGCGCCGACGAATCCGCGGGGTGGGGAGCAGCGCCGTGTGGTCGCTCTCGCGGGCGTCACCATTGGAGAATCCTCACTGGTGAGATGCAGGCCATAAAGCGGCGCGGCCACGGCGAGGCGCAGCGCGTGAGGGCGAGGCCTCGGCGCGGACGGGCACAGGCGGGCGCAGCGAGAGGGCAAGGGGGCCGGACGCGATGCCGTTCGCGAGCCCGAGTGCCGCGGGGCTCCGTGAGCCGGAGCGGCCGGAGTGGCCGTTCGACGGAGTCGGGGACGACAGGCGCGACAGCGCGGCAGCATCGCCCGGGACACGCGCGACCGTCGGCAACCTATGGAGCGGCGCGCCGGCTTCTGCTTCAATAACTGCTGGGGTCGGAGGCTGCAGCGGCGGATCCATGACGGGAAAGTCTTACTGATGCAGGGGGCATAGTCCCCAGCCATGCACCGAGCACCAGGACGGCAGCAGCGGAGCCGCCAGCGCCGGGTCGATGCCCCCATCGGCCTGGAGCCTTGGTGCAGCCGGACCGGCCAGAAGTCGGGCGGGCACATCGGGCTGCAGAGGCGCAGATGCCTGCACGGACTGGTTCGACGGCTCCGCGCCGTTCCAGTGGCTGTGACGGAGGTCCTGGCGGCGCTGGTTCCAACCTCCACGCCGGAAGCGGCGGAGGTCACGCACATGATGCTGGAAGCGGCGGCCACGGCCATCGGCGCGAAGGAGGCAAAGAAACAGGGACATCGGAACTCGAGGCATGGTTCCGTTTCTCACCTTTTACCTGTTCTCCTTGTCTTCTCGTCGGAATTGCTCTCGCCGGAGAGCGTGCTGATAACGTGTTTAAAATTGAGATAGAGAGAGGAACGAGAGACAAAAAACAGAGATGTAAAAGTGAATAGTTATTCTTATTGATGATGGGATTACACATATATATAGCCCCCGAAGGGGTGTATCCGAAGAGACATAAGACAACCGCCTCAATTAAGAAAAGCAGGGATTAATATGATTAATTAAATCCTAACGATTAGGTAGGATATTATTTACATGTTATTAATGTGATTAGCCCTATAATTGTTCTGATATTAATTGCACGTTAAACATGTTGAGGGCTCACCATTAAAGCAGTCTATGTTGTTGGATGGACCCGGTTTGAATTTTTTTGGGGAAAAACTTCTTATCTATTCATCTTCAATCGTGCAGTACAATGAGCATAGGAAATAATAAAAATTTCATCCAGATTCGTAGACCACCTAGCGACGACTACAAGCACTAAAGCGAGCCGATTGCGTGCCACCGTCATCGCCCCTCCATCTCCAGAGTCGGGCACAACTTGTTATCGTAGACAGTCGAGAAGTCGTCGTGCTAAGCCTCATAGAACCAGCGCATCAAAATAGCAACTGCCACCAATAAACAATAACGTAGATCGAAAGGATCGAAACCGAAGACACATGAATAAAGGCGAACAACGACGTGATCCGAGCACCCCTCTTTGCACTTGTCCGATGCAAGATTTGTGGGACTGGAGTTATGAGAAGAAAGGAGCGTTTACGGTAAGATCAGCATACAAGATATTAGTCACTACAAAACTTCAAAAGAAGGCTGGGCTTGAAGGCTGTCCAGGTGTGTCGAATAGCATCACGGAACAAAGAGCATGGTGTAGATTGCGGACGGTCGATGTTCCATTAAAAATTTGGATCTTCGTTATGACATTGGCACAATTGTCACTACCTACTACCGACGTGATGCACCACCGTAATATGTGAGTGACTTCTTGCTGCACTATATGTGGTAATGAAGATTGGTGGATGCACTCTCTTATCATATGTACGATAGCAATGTGTGTTTGGATAATCATGGAAGGGAACAAAAAACTTTCTAGAAGACTAAAAAACCAGACAAAGGAAAAAAGGACCATCCGGAAGCTCTGGAAAACCGGGTAGACACTTCCCAAACCGGAGAGGGAAGCTTGGTAGAACTGCTACAACGCTTCTGCTATGGGCCGATCCACCAAAGGTGTGGCATGAGCGATTGCTCTTTAGCATTTGCACATCTCCGTTTGCCCCCTCTTTGAGCTTGGCCTTTAACCTATTGTCATTCGTTTCCTTTTTAGTATACTACTAGATGTGTACGTGTAATACACGTTAATATTAGGCAGCATATCAATTGCACGTGCATATTAGGTAGGATATTATTTGCATGTTATTTATGTGATTAGCGCTATATTTGGTCTGATATTAATTACACGTTAAACGTGTTGAGGGCTCACCATTGAAGCAGTCTATGTTTGGATGGATCCGGTTTGATTGTTTTGGGAAAAACTTCTGATCTATCCATCTTTAATCATGGCAATTCAACGAACACCAGAAATAATAAAAATTTCATCTAGATCCGTAGATCACCTAGCGACGACTACACACACTGAAGCGAGCCGAAGATGTGCCACCGTCATCGCCCCTCCATCTTCAGAGTCGGGCACAACTTTGTCCTAGACAGTCGAGAAGTCGTCATGCTAAGGCACCATAGGACAAGCGGATAAGAACAGCAACCGCCGCCAATGAAAAATAACGCAGATCGGAAAGATCCAGACCGAAGACATACGAACGAAGACGAACAACGATGTGATCCGAGCAAATCCACCAATGATAGATCTGCTAGTGACACACCTCCACACGCCCACCAGCCATGCTAGACGCACCGCTGGAACGGGGGCTAGGCGGGAAGACCTTCTTTGCATCTTCAGGGAGCCGCGACCGTCTCGCCTTTCTGAGTAGGAGACAAACCCTAAAAAAACTGAAAGAAACGACTAAAAACGGACCCCTCCCGCCGGCCCTTGCAAGGATCCATCGCGCACCCATGGCCGAAGGGCCACCGAAGACGAGACAGTCCTGCGGCGTCGCCGGCGAGGGGCAGGAACCCTAACTTTTGTTTTGGAGGAGGCGGCGGCTGCATTAACATATGGAGGTATAGTTTATGGACCTGGTTTGATAGCCGTGATTAATTGAATCTGCACTTTTGGTCTTTTTTGTTGATGATAGATATATATAGATTCTTCTAAAAAAACAAAAAATATATACATATAGGTACAATATTCTATATTATAACGAGTCTAGTAAAAAGCTCGAGAAAAAACAGTGAACGCGCCCCCTATATAATAACTTTAAAAATACAAATATGTGGTCATGTAACTTGATGTCCGGTGCAAATACGGTGCTTTCCACCATATTCGGGTCTGTCTAGGTACATCCATTTCTCCGACAAGTATTATCGGACGAAGGGAGTAGTACTGTATATACAGAGGGACCAAGTAACAGTGTTCGAACTCGGGATCTCACGAATTAAGCTCTCGGGCTGAAACATCCCGCCTAGGGCCAACTGGTGCTTTCTGTGTGTAACAATTACTTATAACCTTTTCCAGGAAAGACGTGGGAATCAGCTGAAATCGACAATGTTCAGTGCAGCACAGTTTGCGCCTTTGGTTTTTTTGAATTTTGTAAATAGTATGTAAATTATGATACCAGTAATAAACTAACATTTAAATATTCATGTGCTATAAGTATTGTACATAAAAATGAAATAAATTACTTTTGAAATTACTCATGCATTATTATAAACATATTTATATATTAAAAATAATATGTACCAATTAAAAAATGTTTGTGGCGATCTAGAAAACTATATGTGTCAAAACACTATGTATCAATATATATTGAAAACAATATTAGTGGAGGAGGTGCGGGAGAGCAGCGCGGCGAAGCTGAATAGGGGAGCTCCGGCATCCATGCGCCTGTGTCGGAAGGGTGGGTTGTGTCAATTGAAGACGACGAGGAGTGGTAGTGTCGGGAGTTTGGGGAGGGGTTTCCTGGAAATAAAAACTAGTGCGACAAGAGTTACGGGGCGGAGGGAGTATAATTTAAAATAATACACGTATTTGTAAGCATTTAATTTTCGAAATAATTATTTCAATTATACAAACATATCAATAACTACACACACATTTGTATAGTTTACTGTTCATATAATTAAAAATATTCATAATTTAAAAGTTAACTACAATTATTTATACATTAAATTTAAATGTTTGCATTAATAATTTAATATTTCTAAATTTAAATGTTTACATATATATGTAATATTTTAAATTATACAAGCATTTTTTAGTTGATACATATTATTTTAAATATATAAATATTTTATTATGATACATAAGTAATTTTACAAGTAAGTTATTTCCTTTTGTTTACAATACTTATAAAACACGAATATTTGAACGTTATTTTAGTTACTTAGATCATATTAACATAGGAAAACGCTTGTTGTCAACCGGCGGATTTTCTCTCACTCGTCCACCGTCTCCCACGGGCGACGCGTGTCCCAGTGGGCGTGCACCGCTTTGCATCCTGCCTTATCTTCTTGTCCGACTGCTTCCATCCACATCTTTTGTTTTCTTTTGCCTTCTTTCTTCCTTCCCCAGCGACCCTTCCTTCTCCATTACGCACATAATCAGGGACCTGCTCGGAGATGTTGGAGACACCCACAACCGAGCTTTTTTGAAGAGATGCTGGAGGCACCGCCACTTTCGTGTGCGGGTGTTCGAGGGTGGATCTTCAAAGTTTCTACAACATGGTAGTTGTTTCTGCAACGCAGCCATTGTTTTCAGGAATTGTTTGTGCAACACGGCCGTTGTTTCAGGAATTGTTTTTGCAATCTCCAAATTTTTGCAACATGGTAGTTATTTCTGCAACTCAGCCGTTGTTTCAGGAATTGCTTCTGCAATGCGGCCGTTGTTTCAGGAATTGTTTCTGCAACGCGATCATTGTTTCAGGATTGTTTCTGTAATGCGGCCGTTGTTTCTGCAACTGGTTTATTGTTTCAAGAATTAGTGTGTCGGGACGGCGATGAGCCGAGGAGCTAGATCGGACGGCTCGCGCGCGAAAATCTGACGACTGTCGAGGTGATGGATGTTTACTAAGCGTCTGCCGGTAGACGCGTAGCGCTTCCCATTTACATACTATCTACAAATTTTCATGAACAAACAAAGTCGCAAACTGAGCTGCACTGACCATAGCCCATTTCAACTGATTGGCCCGCATGTTTCCAGGGTAAGGTTATAAAACGTTGTAAATCCTACAGGCCCACAGCCATGTTGGCGCAGAGCGTACACCAAGATACAGTACAAGTTGCCCAAAAAACCAAGATACAGTACAAAGCACCATATTTGCATCGGACATCAAGTTAGACTAGAAGGTGACGCGTGCTTTGCCGCGCCATTGTTTGATTCTGGGTTCAACTTCCCTTTTTTTTCTTCGTGGATTATTATGGTCAGTTGCTTCACCGTGGTTTTAGTTCCATTGCGTTGTGTCTTAATTATGTTAGACTAGCCACAATGAAGAGTAACATATACTAGTAACATATACGTATTTCTAGACCATGTTACTACCTTCATAGTGTGTGGTAACATAAGTGTGGTAACATGCATAGCTTCATTTATTAGGTTATAGACTCATATTGCATTGGGACATGTGATGTTACAGTAACTAGCTAAGTTACTACTACTACCTCTCTTCTTATTAACTCATTGCCACATAAGCAAATTTGCTGAGTTGGACTCGATGTTACTATTGAAGTTACTCCCACTGTGGCTAGTCTTAGAGTTTGGTGGTGTTTCCTTCTCTTGGCTTCGCTCTTGCTTGTTGGAGGCGGTATCTGTTGTGCCGAGTCGTAGCTGTTCGGTGCATAGTAGATTCCTTGTCCGTCTGAAATCGACGTCCTCATTCAGCAATGCATTCAACAGAATGATCAACCTCAAGAATTCTGCACCCAAATCGACCAGTTGAATCTTGACCTGAAATATCTCAAGCCTGTAAGTTACAGCGGAAAACCTTCAGGCACGACATCTACAGGTTTGACAGAAGGAAACTGCAATTCAAATCTAAGGTACATGAACCGGACCTGCCTTTTGGCGGGGCTAATCTGAAAGAACTGTAGATAACATACACAACCTTCAGACATCAGCTGCTGAAATTTGGAAAGTAAGCCTTTGAGCACAAGACATTGTATTCCATCACCCTGCAGCTTCGTAGCAAAGATAAATTAGAAATGAATGGAAAGTTGTTCAATAGTACTCCTTCCGTAAACTAATATAAGAGTGTTTAGATCACTAATTTAGTACTAAACTAAGGCTAGTAGATGATGCCAGACCCCATGTAAGAATATTCTGTCAGTAGATAACGCAAAACATGATAAAGGGGTAACTCAGTGATCTCATTAAGAAAATGTCCGTTCCCGACGGAAATTATTGTCTACATATATTGCAAATAACTCAAACACGAACATATAGCTTCAGCCTTTTCTTCTTGGTACCTTGTTAAAGACAACTCAAAGCATAAGTTCTTCTGAATCATCTTGCTCAATGACTCCTGGTAATAGAACTGGGACAGGGACACCATCAATACTAATGCAAACAGAGATCTCTTTCTCTATCCAAACAATACCAGGAGAGGAAACCTCTTCATCTGACCATCTAAAAAAACAGAGCACCCGAGCCTATAATATAGGAATCACATGCATGAAAGGAAAATAGTGAACCAATCAACTCCCAAACAAAACATCAAGCTCACTATAATCATATAGTACATACATGTACCTTTTCATCCACAAGGGAACATAAACCTACATATGAATTCCTCCTAAAAGTCTAAAACCATCATGATCCAAATAAAACATATGGAGTCGATGGGAGTGCGTCTCTTGATGAGAGCAATGGTTGTGGTGTTGCTAATAGCAACCGGGGCTGGGGTTGTACGCGCACAGGTTCAACATACCATAGAGGTAATTTTGCTGCTCATCCTGTGCCGCGACCATATGTATGGTGCCATGCTAATTCCTTGGGTGCCTGCTGCCTATATATCGATTAGAGCATCGACGATGGCGACACAATTGACTGCGTGCACATCGACAATCAAACTCAGGTTCGATCGGGATGTTTAATTTTAATAGACCTAATATCAGCTGTTTTCGCCGATCTGGGCCATGATGGATCGTTGGCACGTAGGTGTTGAAGCCAGGGCGAAGCATGAAAGAGATTGTCGCCGGGTCGGGTATCTTGTTGTCCAGGCAACGAGAAGAACGGCAGCAAACCTGGCGAAAACATGGGCAGTGTCCTGCCGGAACCGTCCCCATACGGAGGGCCTCGCCCAACGACAATGCAGATGTCGCCCGGCTTGCCCGCCGACCCTTCGCCGACCTGCACAAGCAAGGCCATCTAGAGGCAAGTTTCCATATGCATATGATATACTAACTACGTAGTTTCAGACCCGATCCGACAGAGTTATGAACATAGTAAAAACTGATTCTTTATCTTTATCTTTACCTACTAATAAAGCAAATAGTGCTTCTGGTCGTCCGTCATAGAAATTGCACTGGAATTTGGCATAAATTACCCGCCATGCCATCCATAAGTAACATGATTCGGATTTATTTCAAAATCACCGCGGGTTTAGTTCTTATAGAGCAATACACTTATATTGCACAAGCCCACCGGTAGCCCAATGGCCGTGGCGTCGGCCTACCACATAGGAGCTCCCCTCGGTGATTCTCAAAAAACAAAATCCCCCATCCGTTGTGGATCGGCCCATTTACTGCCTTTTGTTTTCTCTTTAAACTCCAAAAAATGTGCATGTGACATGTTTCAATCTCCACACCTCCCGGCTTAGTACTAGACGCAGTAACCAAGTGGGACACCTGACCTGATGTGCCTATTTTGCTTTTTTTTCTTCCTAAAATGCAACGCTAAAAAATGCAGCAATTTCCCTATTTGTATTTTATGTTTTGTTTGACCCGTCTATCATCAGTTTTTTCTCTTTTTTCCCTTTTTCAAGTTCATGCTTTTTTTTAAATCATTTGTTTTTTCAAAGTCATGAACATTTTTTAAAATTCACGAATATTTTCCTGGATCCGTGAAGTTTCTCCCAAATGCATGAATGTTTTTCAAATACACGAACTCTTTGCAACATGTTTCCAAAATTCGTGAACATTTTTTCATATCCTTGATTTTTTTCAAATTCATGATTTTTTTTCCAAATTTGATGAACTTTTTAAAATCCGCAAACCTTTTCATGAAATCTGCAATGTTTTTCAAAATATATGACCTTTTTCAAATTTGTGACTTTTAAGAAAAAATAACTGTGATTTTTTCTTCAAAATAATGAACTTTTCTCGAAATTTGTGGACTTGTTGTAATTTTACAAACTTTTCTCCGTGAACCTTTTCAATTTGCGGAGATCAAGGAGGGAGATGATGAATTCACTCGGGATGAGTATCCTCCAAATTCTTACCAATTCAATATCTGCGGATATATTCCGTTATTTTCTCTTGAGCCACCTCAGAAAAAGTGGGGAAAAGAATGACCATCCATTCAGTATCTAAATCAAGTGTGAACACTACTGGTGAAGGGATCAATTCTTATTGGTTGATGAGCAAAGATCTGGAGGCACGGGTCGACCGTATCTTCCATCAGACCAGTCTCATGGTTGACACTCATAATCAAAACATAGCAGAATTTGACTTCTTGACTTGGGTTTCGAACGAGCAAAACACGATGATCGAGGAGATCAATGCACGCTTCAAAAACATTCCACCTCTTGCAAGGATACCCAAGAGTGATCATAAAACGCTAAGTATCGGGATCTCTCCGACTTGATTGTAAGCTTGGGCTTCTTTTTTTAGCAAGGGATGATTATTTCCCAATTAGTTTTTGGATGTCTAGATGTGTAGTATCATGATTGCCTTTGAAAAAGCGTATGACATGATGATCATATACTAAATGGTAGTGCATAATCACCAATGTGATGATCCTAAGTCTTCTACATAGTTGATAGGAATTTATTATAGGAGAGACATAGCTATGTATTCTAATTCATTCAAGATTCAACTGACCAATTAAAATGTGCAAGCAGATGGGCGAATAAGAACCCTATAGAATTAAAAGGTCTGCCCTCACATTTCTCACGAGGAATTTTTTTAGCTTGCATGTTACATGAAAAATAAAGTGTGAGATGGGCGGATAAACATGTCCCGATGACAAGAGATAAGATAATCAAATGATAATTTTCTAAAGAAGGGGGAAATTCCTTACTGCTTGCCCGACTGAAACAAAAATGAGTTACGACATAAAGCTATAATTTATCCAATAGTGAATTGAGTAGCAAGGTGTAGAAGCCTTCATGATCATCCTGGTTGTGAAATGCACTATTACTTGTCTTGGTCCCTTTTTATGTCTAAATTTTTTGATAACCTCTATAGATATCCGCATCTCATAAATCTTAAGTTGACCTTGTTCTTTATAAGCTAAGATACAGGGATGAGAAATACTTCAACTTTGGGGGGGGGGGGGGGGGGGGGTTGACGAGTCCAAAATGTGTGGTCGATTTGGTAGTTATTTTGTGCCTACATTGTAGGCTTTGTTGAATTTTAACGTGTCCACACACGATCTTTTGTCCGTATTCCTTAGGTAACGTCTTTTGGAGTAAATGAATTTACATGGAAGGAATCCTAGGAAATTATCGTGTAATCGCGTTATTCAATGTAACTTGACTACCATAAAAAGAATGAAGCAAAGGAAGAAATAAGGAGTCCATGCGGCTGAACCAGAGTAAATAGACAGCCTGACGCCAATGCCACATCCTCGTCCACTACTTCCACCCCGTGAAGTCGGATTGGAGAACAGGCAAAAGTATGAACCAGAAAGCACATTCAGAAGTCAAAACCCTATCCTCCAGAGGAGGAACTCACAAGGAGGAGATCACCACCTATACCACCACGTGCAAGGGGACGTTGACCATCATCACCACTATCATCATCATCACCACTGTCATCATCATCATCCACATCCATCTAGCAAAAAAATGTAATTTTCTCATGTGGAATGGAAAATTGGGTTTTTTGCTAAATCTCAGTCCAAGTCTCAAAGTGGGCTAGGAGGCAAAGTGGAGACCTCCTAATCAGTGTACTTAGGGAAAACTAAGATCTATAGGGCCCGCAAGTTCCTTCGTGGGCCACAGCCCAACGATCGCTCGCCTTTTCTCCCATGGTTTTCTCTTCCGCCACTGTGATGTTCATTGAGAAACCGGTTGCCGATTTAGAATCTACAATTTTTGGAGAATTTAAAAGAGGTTCGCGAGTTTAAAAAACTATCAAATTCACTAAATCATAAAAAAGGCAAATCTGACAAAAGTCCACACTTTTGTAAAATGATTGTGAATTTGAAAAAGGATCAAAGTTTGTGAATTTGAAAAGAATTTGTGCCCTTGAAAAAACAGATGAATTTAAAAACAGATGAATTTGACTAAATAATTTGCAAATTTGAAAAAGTTTAATGAATGTGAAGTAAAGTTTGTGATTTTTTAAAAAAGTCAACGGATTTCAAAAAGTTCACAAAATTTAAAAAACATGAATCTGAATAAATTTCACATGCTTGTAGAAATCAGCTACCAATTTTCAACTGGATATGGATATATTTTTATTTGACTCAAGTTGCATGTTGCCCCGTGTGAATGAATATCCACCATATTAGAAGTTTCAGTGAAACATGTCACATGATCAATCTGCTTATCACCAGGCAAAGCGCCCAAATCTCTTCTACTTTAAACTGCTCCTTCATAGTTTGCATGCTATATATTCTAGGAGTAAAACATACAACCTACTACAATTGGAATGCCAACATTTGTGAAAGGCCAGTGTTTAAAGGAACTATCTTTTTGTCTATGCATTCTGCTGATAATCCATTTTAGCTCCTCTAATAACTTCCTTTCGCAAGAATATAGACCGGGTTCAACGGTCTTGAAGACGAGTTCACGAAAAAATGCCTTGAAGATGAAATCGTTGCGGGTGATCCATATAGCCTGAGGCACCAGGATGATCAGTGCCGAGAAGAAAGGGACTTGTAGATGGACCTTTGTATGTGGCCAGGCGTGACTCTTGCCTCCGTCTAGGAGTCAATAGGGTTTTTGATCCCGAGATCTCGCTAAGGTCGCGAGCTATGGTGTCTGGAGATTGACGGGCACTGGCTGGGTATGTCCTCGGGTGGTTGGTTGTTTTGTGGCGATGGAGCTTTGTCTTCCTCCTCGTCTATATGATCCACTGTTGATGTTCTTTTTTCTTTGTCTGCTGCTAGACGGCTAGAGGGATGTCCTCTTTGCTTGGACGGTTGGCCCGGTCGTGGCGCCGGAACTGGATCCTAGTTCTGTTCCATCTGGAAGGGGCACATATGACGGTACTCAAAGCCATGGATGGCTGGTGCATGCTTGTTGGACGCACAAGTGTCTCCTTGTCCTTCTGGCGCCGGAGCAAAGAAAAGGTGCAGCAATGTGGCAGCGATGATGCCTTGGTTGAAGATGATGTCCTACTTTGGTCTGTTTGCTGATTTTTTTTTGTCGCAGTGGTCTTTCTCGAGGTTCAGGGGTGATGGCACGTAGCTTCGGAGTTCTACGTGTTTTTCTAGTTGTTTTAGGGTGCTGTTTGTTATTCTGCCTGAATGTGCATGTGTTAGTGTGTGTGCATATACGGCTTTAGGACTTTGTACTATTTCATGATCTGGCAAATTATCACGTTTATGTCTAGCATCCATCCATCATTATCTCCCGCACCAATGGTCGTCTTCTAGTCCTAGGGTCGTCTTCTAGGCGCACCAATGGTTCAGTAAACTAGGGAGAGAAAGATGGGAAAAGAATTCCCAACAAAAATGGAGAAACATGACAAAGCAACATAGAACAATGCATGATCGCCTCTCCCTTCTCTCTTAGTTTTAGCTTCCTGATGGTTCTGGCTGGGGTGACCATAAACTACTGATTTTAAATATTTGAAAGCTGGGATAAAGTAGGCTATGATTCAATATTGTGTTCGGATCATAATTTGTAGGCGACTGCAAATTAAATTTTGAATCCTAGTATGTTTATAAGGATAGTTAGGCATTTTAGTTGTCTTTGGTTAGTCAGAATAAAAGCAATCATATTAGGTCTTCTCGGCAAAGGCTAGACTATGACCCGAGTTGGTGCTCTTGTCAAAATAAATCCGAGGCACTCCGTCGATCTATCGAGGATTAAGCAATCATATAAGCACAACACTGAGATTTGTTAACGAGATTCACCGATATAACTACATCCCGGGGCCTGACTACGAGCGCTCCTCCCCGTGCCGCCGTCACAATACCGCACCCCAGTTGCCCGGGCGCCGGCACACGCCGCCGGCTCTCCCGCGTGCCCGTGCTATTATGTTGGCATAGGTTACATCGTGTGTCTACCCCCGATATATATGAGAGGCGTAGGATACAAGTGTCCTATTAGGATACAACTCCTACCCTGTCTACACATAATCCAAAATCAAGTTCAAGTGTAACCTACCTTGCACAATAATATTCGACACAATTCTAACAAACTTCACCTTGGCTAATATTCTTCACCACCTTCGATTCATCCATGCTTCGAACCTCCATGTACATTGGACTTGAGATACGCCATGAGCACCGCTACTACTCCCAGACTCCATGTGACTCCACCAACAACTGTAGCCCCTTCCCGTCTTCTTCACAGTCAACACTAGAGCAAAATTAAGATCCTCATTACTCTATTTTGTGCTCCCAACTTCCGGAGAATCCGTTCAACGCCATCCACACCGATGATTGTCTGCGTGGAAGTGAACAACTCACATATTGGACGCCACATATAAGAGTTACCTAATCTCAACGTCACCGCTCCTTTCTTGACCGACTGTTTGAAACTTGAAGGAATTTCACCATCACCCTGTGTCACCTGAGTCAAATTCGCAGTTGTCTCACCCTTCTTTTGGATAGTCTCTGGCATGCCCACAGCTATAGCACTCCGCCTCCTTCTGTATTTGTCATCCGCACTTTGTCATGTGCACTGAACACCACAGAATATACGGCCATGTACTCTCTCGGCTTTTGACAATTCCAGACTTTCCGCCACTTTCTTAGATTCTCCGCGGTCAACTCCTGTCCATCAACTAGCACCGTAGACCCAGTCACCAACTTGAATCTAATATTCATCAACACCGCTTCAACACCCCTGCACACTTTGTCTGACCACATATCTCACCATTAGTGTCTTGGTCTGTCGCTGTGTCCCGTGCTTACCGCACCCTCGCCACTGTCACTGCGTCGAGCCTCTGTTGTCCTGGGCGAGTCTCCCAAGGTCACGAACCCACACCATTCAAACCCCCACTACAGAGAACCACCGATCATCACCGACCGATGCCGAGTATCACGTCTCCATCAGACCACTAGGCCCCAGTCTAATCCACGTGTCTCTCGCTATCCCACTGAAATATGCTTCGACTGTCCATGCATTTACGCCGTAGCCCCTCCATCAGCACAGAGTGTAGTCATCCATCAGACTCCAACTCCACCTTTAACATGACTTCATGTAGTTGTGCCTTGCTACCCCGCGCCTTGTCGACTTCAAACTCTCTCATGTGTGCACCATCTTGAATAACCTCGTGCCAAAGTCTATCGTAGTTGCACAAGCCCTCAGGCCTGCATCACGTATTTCCACGCCCCAGAAGTTGGCCACCATCAGCATCACGCTCCTATGTCGTCGTCGCTGAAATCACCGCCGTCTTCTGCTTTGACTGACATCCCCGTCGATCTGTCAGACAGTCCAGTCCGACCCAGCCAAAATTATCCGACTGCAACCATACTCCACCCTGCGTCATGTCCACCCGCACATCTCCGTGCATTGCCTGATGCCCTGTGTGTGCATAATCCCTCACGGCGCGCTCCAGGCTCTACATGCCTTATACACACGTCGCCCTTGCCGCACACGCCATCTTCCATGAACCTGCGACCACGCCTTTATTTTCTGTACCGTGCACTTCTACCATCCCGTACATGTAGAGATAACTGAAGAATCCCTCTAGTAGCCTTCCCGTGTGGACAAGATCAAAAAATTCCCGTTCACCCTTGCTCGCATGCAGCCCCAAAGCTCTCACAGCCTAGGCCTTGCACCCGCTGGACCGCGTGCCGCCCCGTCCGGGACACGCGTGAGCTGCACCTGCTGCCTGCGCACGCACCTACACCGCCGCCGCATTAGCATTTATACTGTTTCTTCTTAGCATATTGAAAAAGTATATTGCCAAATCATATTGTTTCTTCTTAGCACAGTTAAACAATATCAAGAAGTATACGACAATCAGACAATTGACACATGGTATTTTTGTGAAATAGACCTTCATCTTTGTTGTTGAAGTCCCATTGTTGAAATTATGCACATAATTTTTATTTGAGTTTCTCAATAGGCCAGAGGGAAAATGATGATGTTCCCAAAGGAACTGACTGTATATGCCTGCAATCAAATGTGATTTGATTTTGGTGCCCTGTTCAAATGCAAGGGTCATGTAGTCATTCAATATGAAGGAATTGTATGAAAGCCACGGGATGATCACTTTATATCTAACCACGTTTTTTCAGAGACTACACCTGTACCTAACTTCTTGTTATACTTTGGCTTGCCTTCTTTGGTATTGAGTAAACAATTTTCCCAATCGGTCTATTAGATGGATTGTAATGGATGATTAAGTATTAGTTATTATCAATAGTGATAGATGTATTAGTTACATAGTGATGAATCAAAAGCTGCGATTTGGAATATCACATTTTTTGGACGATTCTCCAACCAAAGTCATTAGCTTTTCATTGCCCGCCACTCCTAATTAATCATACATTGGACAAAACTTCTATTTACTCATTCATGTTTCTGAATTGTTGCTCTTCCTCCTCCCTTTTCACATGTGGTGACTTATACAGCTAGGTGTCCATGGTAGGAATAGAGTTGCATCTGTGCCTTTTTTTTCTTTGAACATACATTATTGTTGCTATTTGAAAATCATAGCAGATGAGTGATTCTCTTATGCAAGAACGGGGTAGAGGTAGAGGTCACATGTGAAATTCTCAGGTCATGTCTCTAGCAGTGGTGGTTCTGGCTCTTTGCTAATCGGTGTCATGAAACTACATTGGTTGTGCTGTAGTGTGGCAAATTAGCAACACAAGCTCGGTGATGCTCATGTTTCTATACTGTAACAAATTAATATCACAAGCTGGAACTATATACAATTTTATACTGTTTGACTTTAAGCGATGCCAAATTACTTGAAATGACAATAGTGATTATAGGTGAAAAAGAGAAGCCGAATGTCAAATAGAATCCTGTTTTGTCAAACATGATTGGCTTAATTCAGGATCATGTTTTGTTTGAGAAGAAGCGGGCCAGAAAAGCAACGTACGCAAGGTGTCCTATGTGATTGTTTTCTTTTCATAAATACGCAAAGCTTGTGTATCATTCATTGATAGGTAGGAGAGTATTGATACAAGAGAGTGTGGCCGGGAGCACTAGAGTACTACGTACACAAGGATGACGCAGACCCTGACGCACCCATGGAAGAAATTGGGTTTGCTCAGCCCCAGACTAGCCTAGAGCGCCTACGGTGTGAGATGGCCAGTCCCTTTCCTCCTGCATTGGTCCAGTAGCGCGCCTCCTCTTGGATGGCATGTAATAGCTGGGTGGCGGAAGATGTGGCGCCGTCGAAGATGTAGGAGTTTTGATTCTTCCAAATGGACCAGGCGACCAAGAGGATGTGCCAGGAGATGCCCTTCCGGGGTGCCGCTGGGGCGACCGACGTAGTAGCGTGCCACCAATCAAGAAACCGGTTATTGGGCGACAGTACGGTAGCCTGAGGGTAGCACCAGGTGAAGCAGCCGTGCGGAACTTGTCGCGAGAATGGGCAGCCTACCAGCAGGTGGTCCGTGGATTCCATCGCCTGAGCACAGAGTAGGAAGAGAGCATGTGGCGTGGGAGGCCATGCCGCGCCAGGCGAGCAGCGGTCCATCATTTGTCTTGAAGCACCAGCCAAGTGAATAACCTGATGCGTAGATGGAGCCACCTTCGCCATGTAAGCTCCCAATGAGGCGCCCGAACGGAACCGGCGAATAGGGCAGAGTAGCATGACTTCACGGAGTAGGATCCGCTCTCTATCCATAGCCAACGAAGGCGGTCTAGCTCGTCAGAGAGTACGATGTGTCAAAGGCATTGCTAGAGCTCCACATACTCAGCCATGGCCAGCGGCGTTAGGGCTCCCTGGATATCGCAGATCCAGGCACACTGGTCCAGCACTTCCACCACGGTGCACATCTTACAGTGCCACCAAGGAACCAGGGAGGTAATGATCGGCGCGAGATCCAAGATAGATTGGCCGCCCAGCCAGTGGTCATCCTAGAACTGGCAAGATCGGCTATCCCCAAGGGCCCAAGATGTGACGAGTCTGTGCGCAGTAGCCAGCACCATCACATGCGCAGCGCAATGCCAAAGCGAAGCAAGTCCAAAATGTCGAGGCCCCTGTACTCGATTGGCCAGCACGCGCATTGCTAGCTGACCAAACAGTGCCCGCCGTTTGCATCACAGGTGCTCCATGTGATTGTGTGAAAATTACATGTAGGGAGCGCCAAATAGAAAGCGGCCTTTGATCGCCTCCTTAACGCCTTTGGGAGGCAGTCACCGCCATAGGTCCCGACCCATGAGAGGCGCAGTGATGATGGCAAAGCGGAGAAGACGATAAAAGCAGAAGACTTCAAATCCAGTCGCAATCGTCCGCTTCACTCCTGCCACAACTGAGGGGAATATTAGAATTATAATTATGTAGATATAAGAGTAGAAATATAATAGTTTACATATACTACGACTTGTCTTGTCCTCCCTTGGCGAAGCAGCCCTCTTAACAGCGCCGCCACCCCCCTCCTCTTGCTCTTGCGGATGAATCAATGCGAGGAAGCTGTGAAGCCCCTCATCACTTCACTTACTCTCTCTTGTCGGAATCATGGCAAGGTAATTGTTTCGTCTCCCTTGCTTGAGTGGACGTCCATTTATTAACTCCCCTTCGTCTACTTTGTTGGGCTCCCTCATATATGGTGTGTGCCCTCTGGTTTCTTCCTCTTCCATCTGACCTTCACTCCTCGTCTGTCAGGCCATATTTCTTGTCTAGGTTTATTTTGCAGCAGACATGTGTCCTTCATCAGCGATTTATTTGCATCTATGTAAGCCAAGTTTTTTTTTTGAAAAGGGGTTTTACCCCAGCCTCTGCATCAGAAAGATGCATACGGCTCAAATTATTAAAAAGATAATCCAGCAACAAGTCTTCAAGTCTCGAAGTGTGAAAATAAACAAAAGCTCATAAGAGCTAAAACAAGAAGCCACAACCGGCTGGCAAATAAAATAGGAGCACTACATGTCTATCTTATTACATGACCGCCATTCAAACCGATTGAAAATTATCCCGAGCTACCATCTCCCATCGGGTAGACGCAGTAACCAAACACTCCCTGGCCTCCGTCGGAGTGAGTAGCGACCACATACGGATCAACGTTGTGGCCCTGAAGACAAACTGCAAAAAGTGAATGTTCGTTGATCTGTTAAAAACAAAATCATTTCTGCAGTTCCAGACTGCCCATAATAAAGCACAAACGCCAACACGAATGTGCCTCGCTATAGCGGAATCAACCCGATCAAGCCACGTTCCAAATAACATGTTGATCGAGGTGGGCAGATTAATATTAAAAGCAATATGAATCGACCGCCACAGAATCTTAGCCAGCGGACAATCAAGAAAGAGGTGTTTGATCGTTTCGTTATGGTCACAGAAACTGCATCTAGCAGAACCCACCTAGTTGCGTTTTGCAAGATTATCCTTAGTCAAAATGACTTGTTTATGCATAAACCACATAAACACTTTGATTCGCAAAGGCACCTTTACTTTCCAAACGTGCTTCGAGGAAGGAATGACGCTAGAGTTTATGATATCCAGATACATGGATTTGACCGAGAACACGCCGTTCTTAGTAAGTTTCTAATACAGCTGATCTGGCTGCTGAGACAGCTGGACATCCATCAAACGTCTTACAAGATGAAGCCAGGCCTCCCAACGATTTCCAACTAGCGTCCTTCGAAAACTAATATTGAGGGGAGTGGATTGTAGAACGGTTGCAACGTAGGCTTCTCTACGTTGAACAACGTTGTATATAGTAGGATATTGAAGTGCAAGGGGAGTCTCCCCAAGCCACGTATCCTCCCAGAACCTCGTATTAGCTCCATTTCCGACTATGAATCTTGTCTTGTTGAAAAAGATTTGTTTAACTCTCATCAAGCCTTTCCAAAAAGGTGAGTCAGTTGGCTTCACTGTCACCTGGGCCAAGGTTTTAGACTGAAGATACTTATTATGCAGAATCTGAGCCCAGTAGCCTCCGTCTCTGACGAAAGTTTAAATAGCCACTTGCTAAGGAGACATATGTTTTTGACTTCCATATTTTCAATTCCTAGACCTCCTTGGTCCTTCGGCCTACAGATTATATCCCATGTAGCAAGCCTATACTTTCGTTTAAGCTCATCACTCTGCCAAAAGAATCGAGATCGATAAAAGTCTAGCCTTTTACTGACACCCACCGGGACCTCGAAAAAGGATAAGAGAAACATAGGCATACTAGTAAGGACCGAAATAATCAAAATTAATCGTCCTCCGTATGACATGAGCTTCCCTTTCCAACAGCTTAGTTTCTTTTCAAAACGATCCTCGATGCATTTCCACTCTTTGTTAGTCAGCTTACGATGATGAATGTGTATAACTAAATACGTGAACGGTAAAGTGCCCAATTCACATCCGAACAATTGTTTATAAGCCTCCTGGTCATCATTAGCTCTTCCAAAACAAAACAATTCGCTCTTGTGGAAGTTAATTTTGAGTCCGGACAATTGTTCAAATAAGCATAACAGAAGCTTCATGTTTCTTGCTTTCGCCAAGTCATGCTCCATAAAGATGATAGTATCATCAGCATACTGAAGGATGGAAATACCTCCGTCTACTAGATGCGGAACAAGGCCACCTACCTGCCCCGCATCCTTAGCTCGTCCTATTAAAATAGTCAGCATATCAACCACTATGTTGAATAGGATCGGTGACATGGGATCTCCTTGCCTTAACCCTCTGTGTGTCTGGAAATAGTGACCTATGTCGTCATTCACTTTAATCCCTACACTCCCTTTTTGCGTAAAGGATTCAATCTGGTTTCTCCAAGCCGGGTCAAATCCTTTCATACGCAAAGCTTGTTGAAGGAAAGGCCATTTAACTTTATCGTATGCTTTTCCAAAATCCACTTTAAAAACAACGCCATCAAGTTTTTTTGAGTGAATCTCATGAATCTATGTAAGCCAGGTGAGTTGCTTAGTATTGTTATTTCGGGAACTGTCGTGCACTCGTGCTCACTCGTAAGAATTGCTCTGTTGGAGCTGGACCTATAGTGCATGACCTCCATTCGTGGGAATGGCTTCCCACCAGGAGCTTGCCTCTTTTTATTGTGAGCTCTTGATTTACCAGATTCTACCTATTTGCTTATTGGGCGTCCACCTGCACGCCATCAGAACATTGAGGCCTATAGTTTCAAAATAACCTTCGACGTTTTATATAGAAGGTCTTCGCCCCCTTTTCCATCACCAAATCTGGTGTGAAATGAAGGAAGTAGTGTAATCATAACTGCAGGACGGACACAGCAATTGCCAATTGCTCAATCAAGCTGGAGTGATGAAAGCGCTTGCTGCATCTGACACTTAAAAGTTTCAGCATTAAGATTAGATGATGAAGAGTTGCATGATGAAAGTAAGAGGTAGTATTATTGGAAACTCTACTGCTATAACGGAACCTTTTGTTATGTAGACACTAGGTTTCCCAACAAATAGTTCATATGCATATGAAATTCGTCTTTGGTTACTGATGTAAACCTGACAACAGGGAGAACCTGCAGAGGCAAAGTACACGCTTCATGTTATGTTTGACAGGGCCTCGTTGGAGTTCCTTTCTGTCAACATCAATATGCTTTTATAAGATGTAATAATTAAGTTGTTTTAGAGTTTTCTCCCATCTTTTTCTCACCTGCAGTTATTTCCAACTTCAGATTAATCCAGCTGATCAGCTTAGTGTCGTAGCAAACTCACATACAACTTTGATGCAGTTTCTTGGGATACCTTATCTTCAGATGGGGTGAATAGCTCCCATGCGACGTCGTTGGTGTGAACTGTCTCTCATGCAACGTCGTTGGCTGTAATAGCTTGCATGCGACATCTTCGTTGGAAAAAATAGCTCCCATGCGACACACCATTTACGCGGCTAGTTGGCTGTCCGTTAGGCTGAGATTTGGTTAGGACACTGGGGGTTATGTGCTCTGACTGGTGGGGTCCACCTATGGCCACGTAGTCAAGAGTCAACCGTCCACGACTCGACCGGTGACTGTGTGACCGTGCTCGACTCGCCCGTGCTGGACTGGGCGAGCGGCGCCGCCGTAAGCATCTTCTCCGGCAGTGGTTTCTTCTCCGCGGTGGTGGAGCGCATTTCTCGGCAGCGGCAGAGCTATTGCAAGGTGAGCCTGAAACCCTAGTCCCACTCCCCAGAATTTTGGGGGATCTGTGGCCTCATGCTGCCCTCTGTTTCTTGGCGATTTAGAATCGGGCTCCAGTGGATCCGGGGGTTGTTTCTTCTCCGCGGCCCGGTGGTGGAGCGCCTATCCCTGCAGCGGTTATTGCGAGTGAGTATTTTCCAAACACTACTCCCATTCCACTGAATTTTGAATAAATCTGTGGCCTCATGCTGCCCCTGTTGCTTGATTGGATAGGAGATGGAGCGAGGACTAGATGAGATGGAGCGAGGAGACGGGCTGCCCCGAGGAGACAGTGCTTCAAATCGGTAATGCCACCCTCTTTTCTTGGCGATTTAGAATCGAACTCGATTTGGTAGTGACTGCCGCCGCTGCCTGCCATTGACAAAACAGGGGAGGTTCAGGTTCTGCCACCACATTCGCAATTATAGTGGAATTTTTTCCCTGTAAGCCAAGCTCAGTGATGGCAGTGTCCAAGACATTGATAGAGATACCACCGTGAGGTTGGATGTCGATTTTGCAGATGTTGATCCCCAGGAATTGGAGATCATGAAGGAGAAGGCCGTGGGCAATTTGGTGGAGAGAATTGGGGAGAGTATTGTTTGGGGTCCAGAACAAGAGGTATCTCTGCAACGTTTCGATAACTTTAATGGTGAATATGTGAGAATTGAAGATGGAGAATCCATGGTTGCTGAAATTGATCAGCAAGGAGGATGGGCAAGCAAACGAGTAACATTTTATGCAGAGCTAATTGATCTGCAAACTCATTCCAGAGTTGGTTATGTGCCATCAAAGATGGCTGCACAGATGGAAGATGATGAGTGGGTTTCACAAAAGAAGATGTTGGCATTGTTGACTGAACCGACTATAGTAGCTGAAGATACTGGGATTGATGCAGATGGAGAGGAGGGAACCCATGGTGCTAGGAAGATTGTTGTTGACTGGAATGTAGTAGAGTTGAATGAAAAAACAGATTTGGTCATTACACCAATATCTGACATTGATATGGCCGAAATGTTTGGCATTCAAGTTGATGACAAAGATAAGGAGAAGGATGACAGTTCTTTGCCAGCTGAAGGTAACACAGGCCCTAGAAATGCAAATGAGGATGAAGAACACCTGATGGGAGAGGCTGCAGATGATGTGGATGATGCAGATGATAATGAGCTGGTTTGTTTGTATGACAAAGAGAACCCAGTTATTGAGGTGGGAAAGTTGTGGCCAAGCATGAAGGAGTTTAGGATGTCTTTCAGGACCTATGCAGTGAAAAAAGAGTTTGATGCCAAGACTATGTGGACTGATTGAAAAAAAAATTATGCTCGGTGCAAAGGTTATGATGGTGGTGGCAATCCTTGCAAATGGTACTTGTCTGCCAGACTACAACCTGATGGAAGTACAGTAAGGGTAAATCAAATACCACACCAGCATACATGTATGACCACTTCACAGAGAGTTTCAAAGATGACATCACAGCTTTGGGTTACAGAGAAGATTCTCCTATTTTAGCCAAGACTCCAAACACTACTGCAAAGAGGCTTAAAGTTGACTTGGAGAAGTTGTACCCCATCCAGCTGCAATATACCACAGTGTGGAAAGCAAAACAAAGGGCCATGAAATCATTGTATGGTGACTGGGCAAATACATTTAGGATGTTGTATAGTTTTAAAGCAGAGGTGGAGAAGAGGTCACCTGGGAGTGTGGTGGAGATAGATACAGAGGTAACAGAGGATGGCAAGGTTTTATTCAGCAAGTTTTTTATGTGTTTGAAGCCTTGCATAGATGGATTCAAAGCAGGTTGTCGTCCATATTTGAGCATAGACTCATCTTTTTTGACTGGAAAGTGGAATGGTCAGTTGGCTGCATGCAATGCTCTAGATGGACACAACTGGATGTTCCCAATTGCAATAGGAATGTTTCAATCAGAGACAGAGGCATCATGGATATGGTTCATGATGCAACTGAAAAGATGCATAGGGCCAGTTTCTCCTTTGGCCATCCACACAGATGCATGCAAAGGGTTGGAAAATGCAGTAAAAAATGTTTTCCCCCATGCTGAGCAGAGGGAGTGCTTTGGACATATGTGGATGAATCTGATAAAAAAATTTAGAGGAGATGAATTTGGGCGCATGTGGCCAGCAGCAAGATCCTACACCAGACAGACACATTCCTATCACCTTGATAAGATATTGGCATCATGTAGTGATAATGAATTTGCTTCATGGTTGAACACCCACCATTCTCTGTTGTGGTATAGATCAGGTTTTAATACTGCCATAAAATGTGATCATATCAATAACAACTTGGCAGAAAGTTTTAACAACAAAGTGAAGCATTTGAAAGACTTGCCTGTGCATGACATGGTGGACCAAATAAGGATCATGATCATGCGTTTGTGGGAGTTGAGAGGAAAAATTGCTAATATTTTGGAAGGGGACAAGCTTCCAGCAGTGGTACAACAGGTGGTCAACAGGAGTAGAAATCTTTCACATCTATCTGTTGAGAAATCTTCCTTGTGGGGTGCTGAAGTTAGAGATACAAAGAGTGGCAAGAGGCATGTGGTAAATACTGAGTTGCATGAGTGCACTTGCCAAGAGTGGCAACACACTGGAAAACCATGTGAGCATTCCATACTTTTTTTGGCATCTAAACCCAGGTTAAATATGCACTCATATTTGCATGAGTATTATTCAGTACAAAAATTCAAAGCTGCATATGCAAGTCCAATTCCTGCACTGACTGACCAATCTCAGTGGCCTGAGGTGGAAATAGGATTTACCTTGTGTCCCCCTGTCACTAGAAGAAAGGCTGGGAGGCCTAAACAGAGCAGATTCAAAGCTTGGTTTGAGAAAGGTGGTTGTAGTAAGAAGGGGAAAAAGGAAAAGGAAAAGAATGATAAGCCCAAAAGGGCTCAAAAAGGTAACAAAAATAGGTGCAAGTTGTGTGAGGTACTTGGGCACAGAATTGGTTCATCCAAGTGCATCTACACTCCTCAGAGGCCAAAGTATGTTTATGTTACTGTTTTTGCAAGTTTTTGATTTTGCTACTTGTTCTAGTATCTAACCAAGTCAAATGCTTTATTTTTTAGGAGGAAGCGTGCAGAAAAAGCCCCACCTCTTGTTGTTGAACAATGCTGGCCAGTGAAAAAAGCAAGACTCAGTGGCTATAGAAGGAAGAGCACTAAGCAGATAATGTTTGGTGACAAAGATATGGAGCTAACTGAAACTGTTACTGCTGAACATGAGCTAAGTGTTTGTGTTTTGGACGATGTGATGCATACTGAATCTGTTTTGCAGACGCTAGGGCAATCTGAAACTGTTGCAGATGAAGCAACTGTTGTGCTGCCATTCGAATCTGCTTTGACAACTGTGTTGCCATGTTTGGAGGTTGTGCTGCCAAGTGTTGAGTTGCAAACTGAAGTAGTTGAACAATGTGTGCCATCTACTCAATCTGCAGAAGTGCAAACTGAAGAAGTGGGACATGGTCAGGTGCAAAAGTTGAGGGGGCCTAGTGGAGTTTGCAAGGGGCCAAAAATCAAGAGCATCAGCATCAACAAACTATGCGCCGTGGAACCAAACGGTGGAAAAAAGCAGAAGAAATCGAGTGGTAGAAAGAAGCAAAAGAAATAGAGTCGAAATCATTCAAATTTGATGTGAAAACTTAAGTTTGTTGTCATTTGATGTGAAAACTTATGTTCTTTCATGTGATAACTTATGTGCTATGATGTTGATTTGACTTGAAATAAAATTTAAATTTGAACCGATATTCAAATTTGAACCTATCTCCAATATTTTTTGAGTTCATTTATTTGTTCTGTGATGTTGCATCGTTTTATGTACTACTATGCACTTTAGTTCATAAATCCAACCCTTTTTGTGAATTCCAACTCATAGTCACGGACAATGTTGTCCAAACAGGCTCCAAAGTAAGGGAAAACGGCCCCATTTCTAAGCAAGTTTTTTCGACCTTCTCAAAATCACCCAAAAAAGATTTTCTTAGCTTATATTATACCTATATAGGATCAATACGAAGTCTCACCTTCTTTTGAATAAGTATTCATATTATTTAATTTATTTTTGAAAAAATACCCTTTAATACAAAGTTAGCAATAAAACAAGTTTAAAAATTTTAAATGCAAAAATAACTTCAGATCCTCCTTAGTCACTCTAAAATGAAGCTAAGGTGATGTTTTTGATTTTTTTTGCATTTTCAAAACCTCAAACCCTCTTCTCACTCCTGTGAACTCCATGCAACCTCAGTCGAGATAGTCCAATTTGTGAAGGTTTTTTCAAGCAAAGATCATTAGATCAAGTTTATCATTTTATATCATAACTATGTAACATAAAAAGGCTATATGCGCAGGTTTTTCATTTTTTAGATTTTTTTTGAATTAGTTATACACATTTGAATGTTCGGTCAAACCTTTCAAAACCCCGTTGACTGCCTCCAAACCCCATGTAACCCTAGCGCCAAACGTCCACCGTCGATCTAACCCTAACGCCAAACTGCGGCCGTCGGATAGGCCTTCTAGAAGGATTCCGTGGGGGCGATCCGTGGGCTCCAATCTGATTGGCCACCGTTTTTTCTCTCTGACGAACAGATAACGTTGAGCGGGGGATCATCTAAGTGACCGTTGGGCCGAGCGGATCGGGCCCGGCAGAGCCTGGCGTGCGTGCGCACGGCCGTCGAGAGGGGGATGGGCTGCATGCGAGAGGGTCAATGACATGTGGGCCATCATTGTCCCATGCATGCCATGCAACGTCGCAGCCTAGCTATTCTTTGCTCGTGAACACCTAGCCCGCCATTGCATGCACGCATCGACACAGTAAAGCACGGCAGGGGCGCAGCGTATAGGTACGTCGCATCTAAGCTATTTTAACAAATGCATGTTTGAACGAGACGGACGCGTCGGTGGTGCAGATGTGGCGCAACTCCTTTTTCAGTGTCACGCGCGGATGAACGGGCCTGTCACCGCCGATGCAAGTGCATGAAACGATGCAACTCGCCTGTGCTGCCCGTGCCTCTTTGGATGCTCTGGCCGCCGTTTTTTGAATTAATGCCCGCAATTACTTATGCCAGTGCGAACGGAGAAGAGAAAACGATCCAGAAGGCACCGTGTACACATTGACCACAGCTGCAACGCGGCTATAAAAGGGCACCATTTCCTCATCCTCTCACACTCATCTCTCAAGCCTCCTCCCCTTCTTCTTTTCGAGCCAAATCCACCACTCGAGCCACCATGCAGTTCAACGGCCCTACCTACCGTCGCCCTCGCACCGTGCCGGAGAGGCAGTACCCGGCCGGAGTCGTCGTCGAGAATAGCCTGAGGGTGTGGGACATCTCTAGGTGGAGGGGCCCTAGAGAGTTGGCTCGCTTCTTCCTCCAAGCCAGCTACCGCCACCTCCCTCCGGGCACTCTGCCCATGTTCCACCTCCACGAGCAGTACGATGGCAACGCCAACGGCCTCGTCATCGGCCTCCACGTCACCTTCACCAACCCCTACGACGCTCACCACCTCCTCGGCCAGGTGTTCTGGTGTGGATGCGAGTTTATCGCGTTCACGACCTACAACATCTTCACCAACTTCCACCACATCTTCCCTCACCCCAACGGCATGCACAGCCTCCCCTACCAGATGCCGGAGAACGACGAGTGAGGGGCCCAAGGAGGAGGGGCCAAGGAGTGGCAAGGAGGAGGGGACAAGGAGTGGCAAGGAGGAGGGGCCAAGGAGTTGTTCAAGTGCGAGTCTTCTATCTATCTAGTTTGTGTTTGTGTTGGTTCGGGTGTGTGTGCCCGTGTCTTCTATATATCTAGTTTTAATTATTTTACTTTCATGTTTTATGAACTATATGTAGTGGGGGGATGCCCCTCTATATGTTCTATCTATCTATGCTACTAGGGTACCCGATGCCCCTCTATCTATCTATATGTTTTTTCGGTCCTAAAGTTTCTCCATTGCATTTTATTTATGTGGCCATGTGTACTAAAAAATGCACTAAAACATGATCCAATCATAGAAGTTGTTGTTAGCACGTGTCTAGTTAATTATCTTCCTTTTATGTTTTATGCACTATATGCAATAAAAATGGCGCTTCGTTGAAATAAACTAGAACCAAACAAATGCAACTTTTTTGGTTCACAAAGACTACAAGTTAGACTGCTAACTAGAACCAACCTTTTGTTTTAGCCGAAACAACACGGGACCCTACAATCGGACTCGATAGCTTATGCATAAAAATAGCTCAAATAATTATCAGATGAGTTATCTAAAAAAAGGTGAAGGCAGGAAACTTAAAATTTGTAAAATAACCTAAAGCCGAAAAGATATATTGATGTCAATGACCGTGTGCACTTTTTTTTGCACTAGCTACACTTCTTTTATCAACGGGCCTGGGTATGTTCTATTCGGCCCGGGCCCTGCGTAACTTTTATATGGGCCTGGCCTTTTCGGGCAATTGTGGGACGAATTTTTTTTCTTTTTGTCCCTCTACCACTGAAACTGAAACTGATGACTAACTGAAGAACTGAAAAAACAAAACAGAGTGAAGAAGATATGCCGAATTCATACAGCGCAACACTTTTATTCAAATGTACATATCATTACGATTACAAATGATGCCCAATCTATTCACTTACGACTAATTATCATCACATAAACAAATGCGAGACCAATTACACAAACATAAAAAAGTGCGGCCATCAGCCCCATCAAATTGCCCTGCTTCTGCAATTCGATGAGTTTCTTCATCTGCTTGTTCAGCTTCTTCAGCTCTGCCGTCACTCCTGCATCCCCTACAGTAGCACCAATGGAAGGGCGGGCGCCCTCGATGGAATTGCCAGATCCAGGGGCCCCGGATCCAGATGCGCCCGATCCAAACTTGCCCAACTTCTCCGCCTCCAACAGTAAATCGAGCTCCCCTGATGCACCCTCCAGTTGAATCCGCTCTATGTACTCATCTAGCCACTCAAAATGGGTGCATTGCTTCAATTTCTGAAATCGGAAAGATGAACCCTAAATCCCAAATCCGATGGGGAAAAATGGGCAAATATGAAATTGGGAGACAAAAAACCAAAATTGGCATATTGAGAAGTAAAATCTCACCTTTCCCTGCTCTGGTTTGCTCTCGCATTTCACGAATTCCCGCCCAAGGTTGCCATTCTTGTCGGTCGTTGTGACTAGCCGCTTCAGGGGTGCGATACGTGGGCATGCAGGGCATCTTGTCATGGGCACTGCGCCATAGCGCGGCCATGAGCGGCGGGAGGCTGAAGCGGAGCTCGACATTGCTAGGTCGCGGCCCGGAACGGCGTTGCTGCGCGTCGTCGCCGGAGAAAAAGAACAACAACGGTCGGGGAGGGGGAGGGGGGAGGATGGGCTCGGGTGCTGCACGGCTCGGTGTCCTCTTGTACCAATGCTGACCTGGATAAGTTAGTGGGTCCCACGCTGTGGGTCCCGCTCACCTGACCAATGCTGAGTTGGATAAGTTAGTGGGTCCCATGCTGTGGGTCCCGCTCACCTGATTCGAGTTTTAAACATGTGTCTTTGGATTAGGCAGCAGTGTCGCAGGGGAGCTATTTTTTCCAACGAAGATGTCGCATGAGAGCAATTACAACCAACTACGTTGCATGAGAGACAATTCACACCAACAACGTCGCATGAGAGCTATTCACCCCTTCAGATGTGGGCAAACGCAGAAGTTGTAGTTCTATAAGTATTTTTCTAGAAAGTTGTATAATAAATTAGTTGGTCAGTGTACCATAATTCGATCTAGAGGTTAATGGTTTAGGCATGTTTTATCGGTTGAGTAGATATTTAGAAGGGATTACATAAACTACACTTGGGGTGTCCTGTATGCAAGGTTTCAAAACTGTGCTAGAGTTTCGCACTCTTGTGGTGAATGTGAATCCTCTCTTCCTCGATTGCCCCCGTTCTCCTAGGCCTCCACGCTGCTACCTCCCCATATCACCTCCCTGTCCCACTGCTCTATGTCGATCGAAGGTGAGAGGAAGATGAGAGGATGGCCGGAGGATGGGTAGGCGAGTCGAGCTGGAACCAGCGGAGGCTTGCCAATTGGCAATATCTTCCTCCTCGTCATGCAGCGGTTTACTGATCTCAACCTCGAGCGGTGGTGCCCACGACGACTTGCCAGCTCAAGAGGATAGGACGGTTATGTTCATCAGCATGGACCATGGTTTACCAATACCAAACAATCAATTTATAAACTGCCAGTGAGATGCCAATGCGAAAAATGAAAAAACCTGTGCGGCGTATGACGGGCAAAATCAATGAGCAGCCATCACAACCAAACTAGACAAAAAAAAAGACAAGATCAAACAAGTTGATTTGTGTTTATGATTTCAGCGCTCAGAAAGATTGCCCAAGGCTGCTTGTACATTGTATTTAGATCATATACAACTGGACCCTCAATTCCTCCCTAAATATCCCGGTGGACAGCCCAGTGACAGACTAGATAGAAGAGAGAAGATAAAAAGGCACACAACTAGACCACGAGTACTCCTAGATCACTTAAATTATCTTTATATGTTCGGTCTGCCCAACCCTCATGTCCAACCCATATGTGGGGAGGATATAAGGGTGTTCGGACATGTATGGGCAGTCCGTCACGTAGTATTTGACCCATCCTGATTTAGTCTTTCTTTTATTTCTCTATCTTCGTTTTCATCAATCATATGCATGTGAACAGACGTATAGAGAAAAAAGTGAGGGGCATGAGTGCAAGCACGGTTAATTGAGGGCTTGAAGCGGATAGTTCAATTGTAGGTGCTCTAATATGATGTTGTGGTAAAACTCCCAGCAGGATAAGAATTTAGTGACTGGTCAAACAACTACACTACACACATATAGGTGCTACAACAAATATTTAATATTAAGTTTGTTGTTCTTAAATTCCAAGTAACTTAATTCTTATTTAACATTCATATTTCCTGGCATCATATATTTATGAAAAATTTCAGCGTTATATTGAAAAATTGATGGGCACGGGTCGCACGGCAACGCGCGCCATAGACAATCTAGTACGCATGTACGACTCCACGCTCCCGCAGCATCTACATCATCCAATCGGCAGCGTGCGTCTACATGATCCAGCACGCGCGCCCCAACCCGCATGCTCGCCGGCAGCAGCTTCGCACGTACGCATGCCCCGACAAACAGCAGCCGCTCCTGCGGCACATGTACTCCAGCACGGCTGGATGCAAGGTATGAAGGTGCACGCGTTTTAGCCATGTGCCCTATGTCCCGTACATACATACACGGCCTCAGCCAGTGCATCGAAGCTTCACCGACCCACTGTGTCTCGGATCACGGGAGGGCACTTCGCCGGCATCAGTGATTGCAATATTTTTGTTAATAGCTTTCCAAGCTGACCACTTGGTCACTTCGCCGGCATCAGCCACCAGCGCCGGCATCAGCCACCAGCCACTATTGGTCCCGGTTGGTGGCATGAACCGGGACCAAAGGGTTATCTTTGGTCCCGGTTCATGCCACCAACCGGGACTAAAGGGTTGGCCCTCGTTGCACCCAGCTTTTAGTCCCACCTCGCCAACAGAAGGGCGCCCACACCTGTTTATAAGCCCGTCCCTTTCTGTGTTGTTGATCTCCTCTCAAAGTAAAAATAGATGCACCTATAGAGGAAATTGGACCTAAATTTATAAATAGAAATTGATTATGAATTTATGTTTAATTTTCACTATAAGTGCATCTATGTTCACTAACAGAGAAGTTTTTATTTTTTGTGACCTAAAAGAAAAAAGAAATCACCAAAAAACTGTAAGTATTTATTTCTAAGTAGAACTGAAAAAATAATGGCACTAGTAAAGTTAATCACAAACTTCAAATTCACACAAATTTCAAAGAATTCAATTTAACTATTCACACAAATTTCAAAGAATTAAAAAATAAAGCAAAAAACAAAAGAAAATAATTAATGCAGAAAACAAAACAAAAAAACTGGAAAAAACTAAAAATAGCAACAATAAGTATTTTATTGTAAGTAGAAACAAAATAAAATGAATAAAGCAATAAAGAAAACAAAAAAAGAGTTTCCAAATTTGAAAACTAATGGCACTAACAGAAAGTTTATAATTTTTTTAAAACTAAAAGCAAAAAAATTAAAAAATAAAGCAAAAAACCAAAAGAAAATAATTAATGCAGAAAACAAAACAAAAAAACTGGAAAAAACTAAAAATAGCAACAATAAGTATTTTATTGTAAGTAGAAACAAAATAAAATGAATAAAGCAACAAAGAAATCAAAAAAAGAGTTTCCAAATTTGAAAAGTAATGGCACTAACAGAAAGTTTATAATTTTTTTAAAACTAAAAGCAAAAGGAATTAAAAAATAAAGCAAAAAACCAAAGAAAATAAATAATGCAGAAAACAGGACAAAAAACTGAAAAAAAATAAAAATAGCAACAATAAGTATTTTGTTGTAAGTAGAAACAAAATAAAATAAATAAAGCAACAAAGAAAACAAAAAAAGAGTTTTCAGATTTGAAAACTAATGGCACTAACAGAAAGTTTATAATTTTTCTAAAACTAAAAGCAAAAAGATTTAAAAAATAAAGCAAAAAACCAAAAGAAAAATAAACCAAAACCAAAATAAACTAAATAAAGCAACAAATAAAACAAAAAAAACAAAAAAAAATGCCACCTACTGGGCGCCCACGGCCTGAATACGACTAGAAACCCTATGGGCCAGGATTCAAGCCCGTGGAAGGCCCAGTAGGCCCACAGGCACAGATGACAGAGTTAGGCCCGAAAGCCTGCTTTAGAGAGGAGCTCGAGAGGGGAGCCGCACCGCACCTTATAAACTGGTGCGGCTCCCTCTCAACTAGCGAGGTGGGACTAAACATTTGGCGCGGGGCAGCACAAGGCCTTTGGTCCCGGTTGGTGGAACCAACCGGGACTAAAGGGTGCCTTTGGTCCCGGTTGGTGGCACCAACCGGGACTAATGCCCCCCTTTAGTCCCGGTTGGTGCCACCAACCGGGACCAAAGGCCGCCGCTTCCCGCCCTTTGGGCTGCTGAAAATTGGCCTTTGGTCCCGGTTGGTGGCACCAACCGGGACTAATGCCCTTGCTATATAACCAGGACTTGTGAAAATTTCACATCTCCCTCGCCTCCCTAGCCAGTTGCCCCCGCCGCCAGGCTGCCCAAATCGCTCGCGCGCTCCTCGTCGCCTTCGCCGCCGCCGGCCGCCATCCCCGTCTCCCCGTGCCCCTGCCCCGCGCCTGAGCCCACGCCGGCCGCCGCCCCGTGCCCCTGCCCCGTCCCCGAGCATGCACGGCCGCGCCCCTGCGCCCCGGCCCGCCCACACCATTGTCGACGTCGTCGCCGGCGCCCGCCCCCACTGCCGCCCCTGCCCCGACGCTGCCCCTCCTCCCCGTTCGGTCTGGCTCCGGCGACCCCCTTTCCTCCCTGTCCCCTCGATCCTCTTCATATAATTTTTTTTCATATGCATATGTTGAAAAGAAAAATGTATGTATGTATGTTCATATGAAAGAAAAATGTATGTATGTATATATGTTTATATGTCTTTTTTTTAAAAAAATTTGTTTTTTGCATTTTTATAAAAATGTATATATGTTCTCTGTGTGTATATATGTTTTATGTTCATAGGTTTTTATTTGAACATTATTTAAAAAAAACAAGCAATACAAGAAGAAGAAAAAGAATGAGAGGAAAAAGGAAAAAAGAAGAGGAAGAAAGGAGAAGAAGAGGGGATAGGAAGAAGAGGAGAAATAAATAAGAAGAAGAAAAAAGAAGAAAAAGAAGAGGAGAAGAAGAAAAGAATAGAGGAGAAGAAGAAAAAATAGAAAAAAAATTCTATTTTTTCTTCTTCTCCTCTATTTTTTCTTCTTCTCCTCTATTCTTTTCTTCTTCTCCTCTTTTTTTTCTTCTTTTTTTTCTTCTTCTTCTTCCTTCTTCCTTCTTCCTCTTTTCTTCCTTTTCCTTATTTTCCTTTCTCGAGGGATAAGAAGAAAAGAAGAGGAGAAGAAGAAAGAAAGGAATAGAGGAGAAAGAAGAAACTTTGACACGAGGGGGGGGGGTACCGATACCCCCTCCCCGATAACATTATTTTCCCATGTATATGTATGTTGCGTCGTTGTCGATATAACGAGGGTGTCGAGGATCGCCGAGGGGTCGAGGGTCGGGGGTCGTTAAGGGGTCAAGGGTCGAAGGTTTCAGGGTCGAGGGTTCCTATAGTGTCAAAGTATTGAAGAAATCCAATAGCTTGTGGGCGTCGATGCCCACGTCGATGCCCACGTCACTTGTGGGACATAGATGTACTGTTCAATGCCGACCCCCTCCCGATAGCTTCAACACGTGGGGGGGGGGTCGATATTACCCCCTCCTAGCTTGAAGCGTTCTCGAGGCCACCCCCTAACCCTTGAAGCGTTGTCGAGGCCACCCCAAACCCTAGACGAATCCTTATTGTGATTAGCTAGCTAGTTCTACGTTTGCCACTAATATATCCATATCTGTCATGTTTGAATAATAATTGCCATGTTGTAAATATTTGTAGAAACTATGGACACCCCCCGAGACGAAGCACAAGAAGCGTTGTTGAGGGACATAATCGCAGAAGGAAGTGATGCCCTCTCGATGTTTCTCAACGACAACGATGATCTGGAAGGAGAGGGTGAAGAAGCAGCTGGCCCTCTCCTCATTGATTTACATGGCTCCGATGACCCAATGCCGGTGCAAGAAGGAGAGGGTGAAGAAGTAGACCGTGAGGACGGCTCCGGTGATCACCAAACCGAGTCCGGCCAAGTATATATATTAGTTAAGCCTGTGCTGACTAGCTAATTGATGCATTCATTGTTTTGGTATGTACACATATTAATTAACTCTCGTCTTTGTTCTTTTTTCTAGCCCTCCGGATCGAGCACAACTTCGGTAAAGAGACGAGGCCCGAAGAAAAAGTTGAGCTCGGATGAAAAGTTTGAGATCATATAAATCGCGCGCGACGGCCAACCGATTGAACCCCACCGGACAAAGAAGGCATTTGTTGCTCAGTGTGGGGTTCTGGTTAGGGACAAGATCCCGATCAGCATCCAGCAATGGTATAAGCCTAAGAACGAAGACCCTGAGGTGTCTTATGTCAATGAGATGCAGAAAGAGAATCTTTGAACTGAGCTGAAGTCAAATTTCACCCTACCGCCGGAGGATGATCCGGAGAAGCCAGTTATAGAGCCATTAATCAAGTCTTTTGCTCTGAGGAAGATGGCAGACCTATTCAGGAATTGGAAGAAAGACCTCAATAGGTATGTCGAAAAAAATGAGACACCAGAATTCATTGGCAAATATGAGAAGATCAGAGATGACTGGCCCGCATTTGTGGCCCACAAGACATCGGAAAAGAGTAAAAAAATATCGGCGACAAACAAGAGAAATGCTGAGAAGAAGAAGCTTCACCATCGCACGGGGTCAGGTGGCTACCTCGTAGCCCAGCCTAAGTGGGCCAAGGCTGAGAATGATCTGCTTGATAAAGGGATCGAACCAGAGACAATGAACTGGCCAGAACGTTGCCGGACTTGGTTCTTTGGGGTCGGCGGATCCTTGGACCCTATAATAGGGAAGTGCATTTGGACGGAGGAACAATTGGACATACCAGTCAAGAAGCTTCAGCAATATATCGAAGCAGCGCAGCAAGGGACGTTCGTTCCAGACAGGGAGAAGGACGAGCTCACAATGGCCCTCGGCAATCCTGAGCACCCTGGACGGACACGAGGCACGCCAGGCTCCGTTTCGTGGAAGGCTGGATTTCCGGACGCAGGGGGTTACAAAACCCATGAGAGGAGGAAGAAACTGGAGCAGAGCCAACTACAGTCGCTGCACGAAAGGGTAATGGGGCTAGAGGAACGAGAAGCAGATCGCAGCAAACGACCTGCCGAAGCTTCCCCCGAAGCTACCCCGCCATCTCAATGGAAAAGCAGCGTGGCTTCCACCGAGCTGCTTCAGCCAGAGCATGCCTTGACGGCTCCTGCCAGCTATCCCGTGGATGCTATCACGGATGCTGAGAATTGCCACCTTATGGCGCAATGGAGCAATTTGAAGGTCAAGGCGGCTGTTGGCTCTGTTTATCCTACTAAACCCGACTCAACTTTTCACTGTCGACCGATTCCAGAAGGATATGCTAAGGTGATGGTCGATGAAATAACGGAGGGATTTGAGGACCTCCGGCTTGACCACCCTACCGATGAAGGGGAGTATCGGCTGGGTTCTGCTCTGAAGACTCCATGCCTATGGCGGAAGGATCTCATCAACCTTCCGAACTGGACGCCTCCGCCTCCTCCTCTTCCGGCGAGTCAGGGCACTCCGCCTCCTCCACCGGCGAGTGATGATCAGGGCACTCGGCCCGCTCCTTCTCCGGCGTGTGGCGGCACTCCGCCTCCTTCTCCGCCTGCGCCGGCGCGCCCGAGCAGCCAGCCTCCTCCTTCTCCGCCTCGTCAGCAAGGGCGGAAGAGACCCGCCGCCGCTCCGGCTTCTACGGCGCGTCGCAGTCCTTCTCCTCCACCTCGTAAGCAAGGAAAGAAGACATCCGCTCCATCTACTCTGCCGGCGTCTAGCAGTACAGCCAAAGGCGGGAGGAGATACAGATTCGGTCCTTCTCTGAAGACTCCAGAGAAGTTACCGTACGAGAGGAGCGAGGAGGAAAACGCGAAGATCACGCAGACCGAAGTGGATGACTGGTTTCAAGGGTTGAAAGCAAAGAGACATCCACCTCCGGAGGAGAAGGTAGATCCGGTGAAAGGGAAGCGCACTCTGGCTGCCCTGACAAAACCACCCAAGTCTCCGCCGAAAGGCAACTATGAGCGCATTATTGGAAAGGCATTTGCCGAAGCGGAGAGGTCGGGAAGTACTAAAAGTGATCAAAGGATGAAAGAACGATGAGCTGGGAAACAAATTGCCCAGCTCGGCGAACAAGCGAAGCAATCGTGCCCCCCGCTCAAGGTGCCTGCTAGCGACATCGTCGATCCGAGGATGGTGCCCGGTTATGGCAATCCTGCAAATTACCTGCCCGACGATGTACATTATGATATCATGGAGGTGCAGATACAAAGATACGAGTACGGGAAGCCTCTCGTCAAAGATGAAAGTTCTCTATCAACGATGATGCGAAGATTGCATGATTGGTACATGAAAACCTGCAAAGAGTCTGAGGGGAGGAATACTTTGTATATGAGAGTTAAAAAGGAGCATGACCTCCTTGGAATTGAACTGTTGCCTATTCCATTTGAGGAGTTCTATCAGTTTTTCAATAAATTGGCCATCGATAAAGCAACGGTCACCTCCTACTGTCTGTAAGTAGTACTACTTCCGTCATTAAGTCTCTCTATATAACTCAGCCCTTTCATTTGCATGTATTTATAATTATCCTCACTATATTATGATTGAAGATCGCCGAATTGAAGAAAAGACAAGTGGGAGATATTGGGTTCATTAACACGTATCTCATAGATGCAACTGAGGTTCAATATCGTGCCCAAGAAACCGAGGCCAACTTGCTACGATCGTTGGAAATAAATGAACACAAAGATATAATACTCTTTCCTTACAACTTCAAGTGAGTGTTACTGTCTTGTGGCATATTCGGTTTCCTTATTAGTCCAGGTTATAGTAATGTAATATTGATGAGTTATGCATGTGTGCGCAGCTACCACTATATTCTCCTAGAGATTAAGCTTGAGAATGGAGTAGTAACTGTCTTAGACTCCAAGCGAAAAGATCCCAAGGAGTATGCGGACATGACTGAAATGCTCGAGAAGTAAGTTAAATCGATCATTATCCACCATATCAGCAACTTAATTTGTTCATTTCTGATATCAAGTAATTGTTTTCTTTGTATGGCAGGGCTTAGAGAAAATTCACCAAAAAAGCTCCGGGACTACCGAAGAAGCTGCAATTTAGGCACCCGAAAGTAAGTACTATATAGTAGCATATTCCAGGCATCTCCTAATGATTCAAGCGCTAGTTTCATCAATACCATTTAGCATGCTTGCTAATTATCAGTTTGATTGACATCTATTTCTTGTAAAGTGGTTGTGGCAGGAACAAGGGAATGATTTCTGTGGATACTACATTTGCGAGTCCATCCGCCACACGACCTGTGAGCGGGGCTACTCCGACAAACAATATGAAGTGCGTAAATAACAATATTCACAATTTTATTTTATTACCATCATTTGTGTTGAGTTTCATTCATTCATATATATATATATATATGTATTGACCCTCTTCTTAAAATTAGATGTTTCGGATGCGGGATGAACTCCTAGCACCAGATCGCATGCGAGCAATTCAAGAGGAATTGGCGGCATTCTTTCTTGACCACGTGATCGCTGAAGACGGAGAATACTATGTGGACCACGCGTCCGTATTTTAGGAGATTATATATTTGTAAAAGATAATTATTGTATATATGTAGCCGGTAGTGTCGGATAGATATATGAGAACTTGTTTGTTCGACCAATCTCTCGGAGAAGGAGAGGTGGTCGATATCACTTCTCTCTGTATGCATATATGTTCATGACGATCTTCTGTTTGCTTACTAGCTAGCTAGCGTGTCTAGCTAGTCCTCTCTATACGTATGTATGTATGGTACGTAGCGTCGACCAAGCACGGACAAAAGAGAGGACACTTCTCTCTATTAATTAGCTAGCTATAGCACAATATATGAAACACCTAAATTAACCCCCCACCCCCCCCCCCTTTCAAAAACAAAAACAAAAACCACAGCCACATAAACGCTGACGCGTGGATGCCTATTGGTCCCGGTTGGTGCCACCAACCGGGACCAAAGGCCCTCCTGCCTGGGCTCAGGGGACAGGCCACGTGGAGGCCCTTCTGTCCCGGTTCTGGATTGAACCGGGACTAAAAGGAGGAGGCATTAGTACCGACCCTTTAGTCCCGGTTCACCAACCGGGACTAAAGGCCCTTACCAACCGGGACAATAGGCCCTTTTTCTACTAGTGCCCTGCATCGACCCTCACCACATCATCGATCCGAACGAATGCAGCACCAACCGATCTGCACTGCATCAAGCTGAACTACACCAGGCCGAACCACTTCATCAAGCTAACTACAAGTAGCACCGCATCGACACTTCTATAGCCATGCATGCAGACGTGCACGGTTGGTCGTAGAACTTGTATAGCCATGCATGCAGACGTGCACGCTTGGTCGATGCATTAGATATACATGTGCATGGGATTAATTAGCACCCTCACATCCATCCATGCACGCACATTTTTTTCTTTTATCTAACTTGCACACCCGCATGGCAGGGTGCCTACATATACTAATCCGTAACCTCAAAGCTGTTGTGTGAGCTGCATGCATTCCAAATCCAAAAGTTATGCATCCGACCCATGGGAGTACCTAGAACTTATCTAGATGAGATATAATTTGGTCTCATTCACTTGGAAAACAAGAACATATAACATCCACGTCAGCACACACGCATCTTATAGCATCTTATAGCATCACATTCAATGGCTATAAAAGATGAATGAGACCAAATTATATCTCATCTAGATGAGTTCTAGCAAAACTGTTTGAAGAGATGCAGCCTCCTCAGCCTCTCCTCCGCATCTGGTGTAGGTGGTTGTGTGCGTGTTTGGTTGTTGTATTAGTTAGGCCCAAGAGATACGATCCCATCTGTTTGTTAGCTAACTTGGAGATCAATCCTTGACCTAACAATATTATTTTTGTTGTTACTATTATTTGTTTTTCTATATATGGAGCTCACGTCTATCTTATTTTGGATCTTTCATTACTTTTGAAGGGCAGATTATACAGATGGATGTGCACGGTTGGTCATAGAACCCTCACGTATAGGTATAGCCATGCATGCAGACGTGCACGTACGCTTGGTCGATGCATTAGATATACATGTGCATGTACCTATCCATCCATGCACGCACATTTTCTTTTATCTAACTTGCACACCTGCATGCATGACAGGGCTGCCTACATATACTAATGCATGCATATATGCACCAGTGTACGTAGTCTGAGTTCTACTCCCTCTAACTCAAAATATAAGAATATTTTTAACACTACATTAGTGTCAAAAACGTTTTTAATTATATTATGGGACGAAAGGAGTAATACTTTGTACATGTACGTATACAAATACCCGCAACTGATCCTGCCAGCAAACTTGGGAGTTACTTACTCCTGAACATGCATCACGCGTCGACCAGATGGCCCACCGGCAGCTCTGTAGCTCGGGTATGTACGAGATGGTTTTATTTTTCCTTTGTGCAGGCGTACACGCCAAGAAGAAGACGAGATAAGCACCACGGAGCTCGGTGACGGGATTCCATCTCTATATTTCCAGGAAGATCGCAACGACTGGACAAACGCTGAGGCACAAGGCCATTCGCAGGGAGGACCGAGGGAGCCGAGGGACACAAGAGCAAGAGGAGATGCGCCCTGGCGGCAGCATCGACAAGATCGGGACGGACGCACGAAGAGAAGACGCGCCCGATGGCGGCAGTGTAGACATGCAGATGAGCCTTGAGGGGCCGAAGGGCAACCACTGCGATAGCAAGCTCGTCAGGCAATCCACGCGCCCTGGCTCTTTCCGGCGGCAGCGCGTGCGGCAAGGAGACGGAGGCCAGAGGAGTGATGTGCTCACCGCTGTGGCGGCTACACACATCAAGACGCGAGGCTGTGGCCGGCGCCTGTACCCTCGCGCGCACACACGCACCGTTGCCTGTCTGGCGGCTGCGCCAGTGACAAGGAAGACGACAGCGGCAAGCGGAACAAGTTGGTGGCAACCGGCCTGCGGGTGAGCGTGTGTCAAGAACTCAAGATACAACATGGAGTACCATCTCTTACTAGGTTAACTAATAATAGATCAGTTTAGCTAAATGCCAGTCGACTGATTTGAAATAGGGTCAATCGATTTTCGAGAGTTGGCCGGAGTGAGCCGGAGGTAAGGAAGGAGAAGGATGTGTGGGATGAAGCTGCAACACTATTTGCAGAATGTGTGGACATAAGTACTGCAATTGGGGAGGTCATTTTTAAGCATTGTATTCGTTCATGTAATCAAGCGGCTCATGTGCTAGCTAACTATGGTTTTTGTAATAAGTCTACTCTTACTTGGTTGGACGAGGCTCCTGACTTCATTGTCAGCACGCTCGTAGACTATGTAAACGTTTTCATGATTTAATAAAGCTAGCTATGATGGTCTTCCCTAGAAAAAAACTTGCACACCCGCATGCATGGCAGGGCTGCCTACATATACTAATGCATGCATATATGCACCAGTGTACGTAATCTGGGCTGGCCGTGACGTGCACATAGGCTTAGATATAGTTGAGTTCTACTCCTACTTTGTACATGTAAGTATACAAATACCCGCGTACCGGCCGGCAAGTACGTGTACATACTCAAATACCCGCAACTGATCCAGCCAGCAAACTTGGGATCGGAGTTAACATCACGCGTCGACCAGATGGCCCACCGGAAGCTGTGTAGCTCGGGTATGTACGAGATGGTTTTATTTTTTCCTTTGTGCAGCCCAAGAAGAAGAGGAGGTAAACACTAACGGAGCTCGCAGACGGGATTCCATGTCTATCTTTCCAGGAGATAACACGGTCCGTTCCCTAACCAAGCCGCCGTTTGGACCGGACCGGACCGAGCAGCGCTGCCGTCCTCTTTTCATGCACCGGACCGAAGGTGGTAAAGCTCGGGCCGGACCGAGCGGCGGCACGTCGGCAGGAGTCTATGGGCCATGGCAAGGAGAAGAAGGAGATGGGAAGCAGCCGCGGATCTCGTCCTCGTCACGCTCTGCATGGCCGTCTCCACGCTCGTCGAGAAGAAACGCAAAGACGCCTCGAGCGGCAGCTGCGGCGTCACCATAAGCGCGTTCTTGCTGGTGCGGTGGTGCCCCAGTTCTTCGTGGTATGCGTCGGCGAGGCATTCGCCTACCTGGGTCTTCATCCGGGAGGCACGGGTCTGTTCCTGGTGACGCTGGTATTTATCTTGTTGCCTCTTTGTTCTTGAGAAAAAAAATCGTGTTTCCTCGTTGTTTGCTGTTTTCTGTCACGTTAATTCTGTTGAGTCGATAGGATTTCACAATGCAGAGTTGTTGCATGTGGCATAGCTATCATTTTTACAATTTGCATGTTGCAAATAAATAGGGCATGTCACGTGTATGTCCACGTACATGTGTAGTTATGGCGTGCCTCTGAGACTAGCCACAGTGAAGAGTAACGTACACTAGTAACATACACATATTCCTAGACTATATTACTATCTTTATAGTGGGTAGTAACATAGATGTGGTGTCATGCAAAGCTTTATTTATCTGGTTATATACTCATATTGCATTGGGATATGTGATGTTACAGTTTCATCAACTCATTGCCACATAGACAAATTTGCTAAGTTAGACTCGAAGTTACCGCTGAAGTTACTCCTACTGTAGCTAGTCCGATCGATATTTTGTTGGATGGCACGTGTTAATAGGATCGTGGGGAGGCGTTAGCGTAGCGATCGGTTATGATCTTCAATATTTGTGGATCGCACAGAATAGAAGGGAATGAAAAACACTGAATGCGCGCAATGCTGAATCGTGTGCGGCGCTGTCTCGGTTAACCGTGTGGGACCGAGCTAAATCCAGACCGGACCGAATCTTTTTCAGGCTGATATTTGGTAACCGGTCCGGTCCTTAGCGGGCCATGAGCGGGCGAAAAAGCCTGCTCGTGGCGTCGACCCTGAGCCGAGGACAGAAGACCAAGAGGAGATGCACCCTGGCGGCAGCATCGACGAGATGGGGACGGACGCACGAAGAGAAGACGCGCTCGATAGTGGCAGCGTCGACTTGCAGATGAGCCTTGAGGGGCCCAAGGGGAACCACGGCGATAGCATGCTCTTTCCGGCGGCAGCACATGCGGCAAGGAGACGGAGGCCAGAGGAGTGATGCGCTCGCCGCTGTGGTGGCTACACACATCAAGACGCGAGGTTGTGGCCGGCGTCGGCACCCTCGCGCGCAGACACGCACCCTTGCCTGTCCGGCGGCTGCGCCGGTGACAAGGACGACGGCAGCGGCAAGCCGAACACGCTGGTGGCAACCTGCCTGCGGATGAGCGTGTGTTAAGATACAACATGGAGTGCCATCTCTTAGTAGGTTAATAACTACTAATAAATACATTCATCTATCTTTCTTGTGTTCTTTTTTATTTTTTAGAAAAGGAGGACGACCCCCGGTCTCTGCATCTGGACGATGCATACGGCCACTTTATTAATTATTGACACAAGACCGTACAGAGTCATACAACAATAAGTCTAAAGCCACCAAACTAAACAACAACTGTCGCTATCCCTATCCAGTTGATGTAGGGGCGCTGAAAGTCTGAGCCTAATACCAAACAGATCACACAACCAAACCTAAACATCTAAAGACTTGAGGTCCCACCCAGGACGCCTGCCGGGTATGGGCACCCACCAGTCCGGCGTGCTTCTCAACCAGGACCCCTGCCGGGTATGAGGCCGCCGCAGCCACCTGCCACGAATCCATCTTCAGAGTTGTACTGATGCATCAACCTTGGCCCGTCCAACTGCCGCCGACGCCACCATGACGCCAGGCAGTGTCACCCTCCTGCACGAGTCCATCTCCGCTCATCAGGCGCCGAGTCTCCACTGCGCCACGCCGTCGAGATCCGCCGTCATCAATGGAGCAGATGAAACACCGCTCCTCCTCTTGTCCCCTCCAACCAGCACTCGCTCCAAAACGATGCCCCCATGAGGGAGAATGATACCGATAGCACCGTCATCGTTCGATCCGGTAGACCCAGATCTAGGGTTTCCCCCGGAACTTCCCGATCAGGTTGATGAGACTTGCAACGACGATGCCTCCAGAAGGAAACGACGTTTAAGACGCCGTCATCGTCCGCCAAGACCGCAGTCTGGCGCGATTTTCACCGGAAGCCACGTCTTCCCGACCTCGTGGCTGGCTGGAACCGAGCGGAACCTCGCCACGAAGACGTATGTTGCCGTCGGTACTCCGGCGGAGATCCGGCATCTCCTCACCGGTCCCTCCACGCGCCGCCGGTCGGCGAAAGGCCTCCCCGCGACAGATCCAAACGGGGCGTTGGATCCGCGGAAGCCGTCGTCACCATCACGAGCAGGACAACCCACCTCGCCGGATGGGGCGCTGCCACCGCCGCCGTCCATGCAGGGCCGCCGCTCCGCCGGCGATGGTGCTCGGGCCCCCGCCGCACAGCCCGGATACTCCGTACTAGCCGCCACCGTTGGATCGCATGAGAAGGGCCGCCCCTGCCGCCTTAGATGGGACCCGCCGCCTCCCCCGCCCAGAACCTTTGGCACCGGGCCTGCCGCCACCACGGCCCACGCCGGCGGCAGCGGCGGCAGGAGGGGGTGGAGGGAGAGGTGCTGGCAGCGCTAGGGTTGGGGCCCCTGGCGTCGCCCGGGGGGAGGCGACGCGAGGGGTGCGAGGGGTCTTTTCGTAGTTCAACTACTAGCACGTACAAGGGTCCAGGAGCAGCACTTGTCTGGGTAGCAGGCAGGAATCCAAGGAGACATCTCGACATGACTTGAAGATGGTGGCATGCATCCACCCAAGGGGGGCACGGCCAGAGAGGGAGCGAGGGACGCACGCATCCATCCATCCACACGCAGAACCCAGCACATCCAGCCAGCGCAACGAACACATCTCACGCACCAAAGCAAGAGGCAGCCGGCAAAACCACGCGGAAGAGGACGCGCCAGTGGGCCGTGGTGCGGCGTCGAGGACGAGACGCGCCTGTGCATATCGGAGCAACGGCAGACGTGCGAACGCGTCGGCCACGGAAACACGCGTTCCGGAAAACACGCACGTAACCATGCAATGGTCCTTTTCTTTTTCTATGTGTTATTATCTACTCTCTCCGTACCTAAATATAAGTCTTTGTAGAAGGATAAGTTTTGGCCATGCAACTTTTAATGTATTGATAGGTGCATAAGCGCATATATATGGTGTACAATGTAGGCCTCGACCTCAGCTATATACAAAGACTAAAAGGTGGGTCACGATATACAATATACATGCAAACCATATATTCAATGTTGAAATATTAGGGTGGGCCTAGGGCGCATCTTACAATTTCTGAAAATCTCTAAGGGTCCATGTGGTTTTATTGGCACTAGATGTAGTGAGAAGTTTAGTCCCACCCCGAAAGTGGAGAGGAGTTGGACCTCCTTATAAGGGTTTCTCTTCTACATTCTATTGGAGCTTGAGAAAAGAAGAGGCCCTCGCGCACTCCTCCGCCGCACGCCTCGCGCACTCCTCCGCCACATGCCTCGTCCCGACGCGACGCGAGTTGCGGGAGTGGGTCGCGTCGCTGAGGGATGACCTCGTCTTTTCCTCTACTGGGGTTGGTCATGGTTGTGGCTCTCTTTTGGTTGTGTTCGGTTTTTTGTTTCCATGGTCCGTACCTCATGCGAGCTTGTACGAGATCGTGGACCTTCTAAATACTTTGCTTAGTAAAGGGGATGCATGCATCATTCTAATGCAGAGGCCGGGGCTGATCCTTCTTTTCTAAAAAGAAGCTTTTATATATATAAAAAAAAAAGAGGTGTCCCGAGGTGGCTGCTTGGTCCGAGGTGGCATTTGTGCTGGGTGCTAGAGGTGGGGAGCCGCTAGGGCCATGCAGAACCTAGGGTCAGAAGGTGACAAGGAGATGAGTGTAGCAAGAGGGGATGCTTCGTCCCCACACCTTTATAGCCTGGTCTCGCGGTCGGTGGAAAAACCAGGCGCACGACAGGAATTCACGGAGGCTTGTGGGAAGCACGGGGCGAGCAGGACACATGGAGGGCATCATTAATGCATGTGTTTTTGTCATATCTATGGGGGATTACTATGCCTGTGAAAGTGGTACGGGCAACATCATCGTTAAATAGAGAGAAACAGAGGATGATTCGGGGGGAGAAATGTTTATGGATGCCGCATCATTTGAGTTTAGAGTGCACTCGAAAACATCCCCCTGCAACCTCCATTGTACGAGTGCTCGACAAATGCCCTCCAAAACATGTAAAGAGTGAGTGAGCGATGACGAGTCTGCTCGATTAAGTTTCTCCCTTCGAGTCTTCATATTGGAGGATTCGACTTAATTAGTCCTGAACTAAGGGCATCTCCAACGATAACCCGACAAAACCTCATGCGTCTGTTCGCGGATACGGATGTGGGAGGCAGCCATCCAACTGTAGCCGCATACATCCGGCCTTCCGGATTTTTTTCCCAGTCCGTACTATCAAGTAGCCGCATGCAAAGGGCACAGAAGTTCAAATAGCCGCATGCAACACTAGTTAAAATTTAAAATAGTTCAAATATTTTACATCCCATCATTGTTGTACCCTTTCACCGCCCACTAATGCTCAATCAAATCCTCCTTGAGCTGCTCGTGAGTTGGTTGATGCCGAATTTGTTGATGCATTTGAATAAACTCCTCAAATGCGACCTGATTCGGGTCCAGAAGTTGGATAGGATCACCCATGTTCTCAAATTTCAGAGCTGCGGCAGCATCGTCACTTGTCGTGGTAACGATTCCGACAATAAGAGAGGGGTAGGATAAAGGCGCATGATCTATCGAGATGCATATGGGTGACACGGTGGTTTTAGCGAGTTCGGGCCTCTCACGGTGGAGATAACAACCCTACGTCTCGTGCTCCGGAGAGGCTTTGTTTTTCCTGAGTATGTATCCGGAGATTACAGTATGTGTTTGAGAGAGAGAGAGGGGAGAGCGGGTCTCCTTGCCTCAGCTATGTCCTGAGACTAATGGTTACAAAGAGAGAGGTGGAAGAAAAAGAGCCCCTTAGTCTAGCGGTGGGGGTGGCTTATATAGAGTGCGCCACCCCCTCACCTCCTATGTTACAAAGTGGGGGCGTTAATGCCATAACTCAGCCTACTACTAAGATGATGCTTCGCATGCCTTGTCGACTGCTGGTCTGCGCATATCCGAGTGAGTTACACGCCCGAGTGGAATGAGTTCGTCGAGTGGAGTGACGTGCTCCATGTGGTTGATGCCGTCCGAGTGACTTTCAAGTTGCGGTACATCTGGACGGCGATCTGGCCCAGGGGCCCAGTACAAAGTGTACGGTGCCCATGGGTAGGATCTTTAGGTCAGGCCTGTTACCTACCCCCAATACATGTCATCATTAGCCCCCGAATCGGTCGAGGTTGAGCGGGTCAAGTCAAGGTGAATTCTTAGATGGGTCGAGTGCTACGGAGGCACTTATGAACTCCCTTTAGTCACCCGGCGGTCTTATCTCCGCATGTTGCCTTGACGTATTCTGGACTGCATGGTGTCCGAGTGAAATGAGCTCAAACGGGTCCGCGGAGGAGCGTTAAACTCACCTTATAGCAAATTTTTCTGGAGTGATTTGGAGCTGGTCCTGCATCGAGTAACTGATTACTCGGAATTTCTTCACGCGTGGAACGTGTCTTTTTTGTTGTTTGGCCGTCACTCGGACCGGGCGGACCGTTCCGAGTGGATACCATTCCAGTGGGGGCACGCTGAGTGCACTCACTGGGTGTAGTCCCCGAGACTGTCGTCGACTGCGGGTAGCCGGTGGGAGTCTTAGAGCCTATCTTTTTTGTTGTTGTTCATCACTCGGACTGGTCAGGCCGTACCGAGTGGAGATTACTCCAGTGGGGGCACGCTGAGTGCACCCACTGGGTGTAGTCCCCGAGACCGCCGTCGACTGCGGGCAGTCGGCGGGGGTCTGAGAGAACTAAAAATCTTCTTAGCTGGTACTGATCGAACTTGTTCTTCTCTGACTCTGAGGTCAAGTAATTCTGGATCTTGTTTTGCATCGAGCAAAATGTTTCTTTATGAGTTCTCTTCCAGTGGGGGCACGCTGAGTGCACCCACTGGGTGTAGTCCCCGAGCCTCTGTCGGACTAGATGAGTCGGGCAGAGGGTTCAAGTCTCCTGGTAAACCTCCATGCAGTCGACACGGTAAATATCTTTTAGTCTGAAATTGAGTCAATCAGATGCATCTTCAGGTGCTTGACATGGAAAGTAAGCTCAGCCTGGAGCTGAGTCAGTCGAACTGATCTTCGTGCACTCGGCATGGAATAAATTCAGCCTGGAACTAGGTCAAGCAGCTGAATCTTTGTGCTCTCGGCATGGTGAATGAATTCGGCTTTGAAATTGCCGACTGTAGAAAAAAGCTGGACACTCCAGGGAGTAATCGTTCCAGTAATACTTCTTATAACCATTAGATTTTGCGTGAAAGGGGTGTTTGTCCGAGTAGACGTGCTTCCCAACTGATCGGGGTATGTTGACTGCAAGGAAAAACTCGGTGGCACTCGTATTTCTCCCGAAGGAGATAGACTAGTGGTCTGACATGGACGTGCCATGAAACCTGAGTGGCGAGGCTAGTGTGTGGGCCGACTATCCTGAGAGACGCCACTCATTATCTCGGGGGAACACTAGCAGATGCCATCTCTGAGTCCAAGTTTGTGAGACTGAGGCCTTGGAGACTAGGATAAGGGCCAAGTGTATCCATAGAGGACCGCCATTTTCACCCTTTTGCAGTCCTTAAGATGACTTCAAGAAATGATTTGGGCGATCGTCCGAGTGGACAGTACTACCCTTATAGATGTTCGGCAGAACGAGCATGTATGGTCAGAAAGATATTCCTGATGTGGTCAATGGGTTGATCGAATGGGTGTAACCCCTGAGGGCAGCATGGCTAACGGCTATGCGTAGCCCCCGAGTGATGCTCGAAAGAGGTAAGCTTGCTACAGAGTGTGATATGAGGTTTGATCATATGAGTAACTTAGTCGTTCCCGTGCTGGGGGTGTAGAGGTAAAGACATGCCCAACTGATGGTGACGCGCGAGGTGGCTAAGGGGCGATGATGTGTACAATCGAGTGACGACGTGCAGGGCGGTCGAGTGGTGAAGACATGCACAACCGAGTGGCGATGCGCGGAGTGGCCGAGTCATGATGTGCGAGGTGGTCGAATGATGAAGACATGCACAACTGAGTGGCAACGCGCGGGGCGGCCGAGTGGTGAAGATGTGTACAACCGAGTGGCGACACACGGGGCGGCCGAGTGAGGATGCGCGAGGTGTCCGAGTGAAGGACTACGTGTCCAGCCAAGTGGCGACGCGCGGGGCGGCCGTGTGGCAAAGGCATGCACAACCGAGAGGCGATGCGCGGAGCGGCCAAGTGGTGAAGACGTGCACAACCGAGTGGCGATGAGCGGGACGGCCGAGTGAGGATGCGCGAGATGTCCAAGTGAAGGACCACGTGTCCAGCCAAGTGGTGACGCGCGGGGCGGCCGTGTGGCGAAGGCATGCACAACGAGAGGCGACGCGCGGAGCGGCCAAGTGGTGAAGACATGCACAACCGAGTGGCAACGTGCGGGACGGCCGAGTGAGGATGCATGAGGTGGCCGAGTGAAGGATTACGTGTCCAGTCAACGGGTGATGCGCGGGGCGGCCGTGTGGTGAAGGCATGCACAACCGAGAGGCGACGCGCGGAGCGACCAAGCGGTGAAGACGTGCACAACCGAGTGGCGACGCGCGGGACGGCCGAGTGAAGATACATGAGGTGGCCGAGTGAAGGACTACGTGTCCAGCCAAGTGGATGAAATTGTCTTCGAAGGAGTTAGCCAGATGCTTTCGAAGTTAATGTAGCGACGAGGTTGATGTAGTGTGGTTGCGACGCAACAAGACCGGCGTGACAACTGAGTCTGAGTAGGAATGAAGATGGCGCGCAGAGCGTCTGGATAATTATAAAACTTGTCAAAGTGGTGGGTCGAATGCACTTGTTGAAGTGAAGGATCTAACTGGTGATGAAGCACTCGACCACTCAGGAGAGTGTCATTCCAAATGAGTTGCAGCCTCCGAGTGTGGCGTAGCTCCCGAGCGTACTACAGGCTTCAACAACGGACATGTCGGAATACGGGAAATATAGTGTTGAATGGATAATTTGTAATTCATCGAGTCGGACTCGGGTAAGGATGAGGAGAAATTTTCGAGTGATACTCAAAAGAGGCAAACTCGCAAAAAGAATGACGTGTGAAGTTTAATTATAAAAGGGACTTATCTGTCGCGTGCCTGACGAGGTCTATATTATCGATGAAGAGGATTCCACAGAGGGATTGGCCGGATGTGTTTGAAGCCAACAGAGCGACAAGGTCAGTGTTGTGGTGCGCTAGGACCAGTATGGTGACCGAGTCTGAGCAGCGATGAAGTTGGCGCATAGGGCCGTCGAGTGATCGCGTAACTTGTGTAAAAAATGGCACAAGTCAACAAAATAATTTCTTGAGGAAATTTGATGTGTGCTGAAATGATTTGTGTGAATAACACCCATAGACACCCGCTGGGAGTGCAAGGGGCTTGCTGGTTAACCAGCAAGAGTCTAAAAGAGCGAAGGATTCGTTTGAACTTGTCGAAGCGAGAGATCCTACTGAACTTGTTGGAATACTGGCTAAAATAAAACGGAAGTGTAGTGTTTCGACTGAGTTGCAGCCCCGGAGGACCGATGCAAACTCGAAATGAAGAACGACACATGGTGTTCGTGAATGATGTGTGCGAAAAATGGAAGTTGGACTCGGGAGTCACATAACCAGTACTAAGCAAGTATGTGAAAATAAACAGCCGAGCGTAGAGGTACACTCGATGGCGTGGCCTCCGAGTGAACGTGATGTGTGAATTACGGGATATTCGGGAAGACGGAAATAACAAAATATAAAATGACTTAGCGGTCTGAAGGAGCGCGAGTGGCCGAGTGGTGATGAGGCGACCAACCGAGTGGCGACGCGCGGGGCAGCCGAGTGGTGACGAGGCGATGGTGACAGTCGACCTTCGTCTCGGTGTCCTTGCGGATAGAGATGGAGCGCACATTATACTTATGATGCAGCTCCTTGAATTAGAGGTTTGCTCTTGTCTCAGTCGGATTTTGGCTACTTAGGCGAGTCCTTGGACTGCAGCTAAGCCTCCGAGTGGGAGGCTTGCTCTCCACTCGGTAGGATTTCAAACACTTAGGCGAGTACTAGACTGCAACTAAGCCCCCGAGTGAGAGGTTTGCTCTCTACTCGGTAGAATTTTTTTTCAAACTTAGGCGAGTATTGGACTGCAGCTAAGCCCCCGGGTGGGAGGATTGCTCTCCACTCGGTAGGATTTTTTTCGAACTTAGGCGAGTACTGGACTGCAGCTAAGCCCACGAGTGGGAGGTTTGCTCTCCACTCGGTAGGATTTTTTCAAACTTAGGCGAGTACTGGACTGCAGCTAAGCCCCCGAGTGGGAGGTTTGCTCTCCACTCGGTAGGATTTTTTCAAACTTAGGCGAGTACTGGACTGCAGCTAAGCCCCCGAGTGGGAGGTTTGCTCTCCACTCGGTAGGATTTCTTGAACTTAGGCGAAACAGATTCGCAGCTAAGTCACCCACTGGGGGATTTTGGCGATGGCGACGTGCGGGGCGGCTGAGTGGTGATGAGGTGACCAACCAATCGCGACACGCGGGGCGGCCGAGTGGTTATGAGGTGACCAACCGATGGCGACGCGCGGGGCGGCGAGTGGTGATGACGTGACCAACCGATGGCGACGCGCGGGGCGGCCGAATGGTTATGAGGTGACCAATCGATGGAGACGCGCGGGGCGGCCGAGTGGTTATGAGGTGACCAACCAATGCCGATGCGCGGGGCGGCCGAGTGGTTATGAGGCGACCAACCGATGGCGATGCGCCGGGCGGCCGAGTGGTGATGAGGTGACCAACCGATGGCGACGCGCAGGGCGGCCGAGTGGTTATGAGGTGACCAACCGATGGCGATGCGCGGGGCGGCCGAGTGGTTATTGTTGGAAATATGCCCTAGAGGCAATAATAAAAGCATCATTATTATATTTCCTTGTTCATGATAATTGTCTTTTTTCATGCTATAATTGTGTTATCCGGAAATCGTAATACATGTGTGAATAATAGACACCAACATGTCCCTAGTAAGCCTCTAGTTGACTAGCTCGTTGATCAACAGATAGTCATGGTTTCCTGACTATGGACATTGGATGTCATTGATAACGAGATCACATCATTAGGAGAATGATGTGATGGACAAGACCCAATCCTAAACATAGCATAAGATCGTGTAGTTCGTTTGCTAGAGTTTTCCAATGTCAAGTATCCTTTTCCTTAGACCATGAGATCGTGTAACTCCCGGATACCGTAGGAGTGCTTTGGGTGTACCAAACGTCACAACGTAACTGGGTGACTATAAAGGTAGACTACGGGTATCTCCGAAAGTGTCTGTTGGGTTGACACGGATCAAGACTGGGATTTGTCACTCCGTATGACGGAGAGCTATCACTGGGCCCACTCGGTAATGCATCATCATAATGAGCTCAAAGTGACCAAGTGTCTGGTCACGGGATCATGCATTACGGTACGAGTAAAGTGAATTGCCGGTAACGAGATTGAACGAGGTATTGGGATACCGACGATCGAATCTCGGGCAAGTAACATACCGATTGACAAAGGGAATTGTATACGGGGTTGCTTGAATCCTCGACATCGTGGTTCATCCGATGAGATCATCGTGGAGTATGTGGGAGCCAACATGGGTATCCAGATCCCGCTGTTGGTTATTGACCGGAGAGTCGTCTCGGTCATGTCTGCATGTCTCCCGAACCCGTAGGGTCTACACACTTAAGGTTCGGTGACGCTAGGGTTGTAGGGACATGTATATGCAGTAACCCAAATGTTGTTCGGAGTCCCAGATGAGATCCCGGACGTCACGAGGAGTTCCGGAATGGTCCAGAGGTAAAGATTTATATATGGGAAGTCCTGTTTCGGCCATCGGGACAAGTTTCGGGGTCATCGGTATTGTACTGGGACCACCGGAAGGGTCCCGGGGGTCCACCGGGTGGGGCCACCTGTCCCGGGGGGCCACATGGGCTGTAGGGGGTGCGCCTTGGCCTACATGGGCCAAGTGCACCAGCCCCAAGAGGCCCATGCGCCTAGGGTTTCAAGGAGGAAGAGTCCTAGGAGGGGAAGGCACCTCCTAGGTGCCTTGGGGGGAGGGAAACCTCCCTTGGCCGCCCCCCCTAGGAGATTGGATCTCCTAGGGCCAGCGCCCCCCCTTGGACCTCCTATATATAGTCGGGGAAGGAGGGCTTTTCATCCACGCCTTTGGTTGCCTCCTTCTCCCTCTCCAACACCTCCTCCTCCTCCATAGTGCTTGGCGAAGCCCTGACGGAGTACTGCAGCTCCATCACCACCATGCCGTCGTGCTGCTGCTGGAGCCATCTTCCTCAACCTCTCCTTCCCTCTTGCTGGATCAAGAAGAAGGAGACGTTACGCTGACCGTACGTGTGTTGAACACGGAGGTGCCGTCCGTTCGGCGCTAGGATCTTCGGTGATTTGGATCAAGTCGTGTACGACTTCCTCATCCCCGTTCTTTGAACGCTTCCGCGCGTGATCTACAAAGGTATGTAGATGCAATCCAATCACTCGTTGCTAGATGAACTCATAGATGGATCTTGGTGAAACCGTAGGAAATTTTTTTGTTTTCTGCAACGTTCCCCAACAGTGGCATCAGAGCTAGGTCTATGCGTAGTTCTTCTTGCGCGAGTAGAACACAATTTGTTGTGGGCGTAGATGTTGTCAACTTTCTTGCCGCTACTAGTCTTATCTTGCTTCAACGGTATTGTGGGATGAAGTGGCCCGGACCAACCTTACACGTATGCTTACGTGAGACCGGTTCCACCGACTAACATGCACTAGTTGCATAAGGTGGCTGGCGGGTGTCTGTCTCTCCTACTTTAGTTGGAGCGGATTCGATGAAAAGGGTCCTTATGAAGGGTAAATAGAAGTTGACAAATCACGTTGTGGCTTTCACGTAGGTAAGAAAACGTTCTTGCTAGAACCCTACTTCGGCCACGTAAAACTTGCAACAACAATTAGAGGACGTCTAACTTGTTTTTGCAGCAAGTGTTTTGTGATATGATATGGTCAAAGTTGTGATGAATGATGAATGATATATATGTGATGTATGAGTTGTTCATGCTATTGTAATAGGAATCACGACTTGCATGTCGATGAGTATGACAACCGGCAGGAGCCATAGGAGTTGTCTATATTTTTGTATGACCTGCGTGTCATTAAGAAACGCCATGTAAATTACTTTACTTTATTGCTAAACGCGTTAGCCATAGTAGTAGAAGTAATAGTTGGCGAGCAACTTCATGGAGACACAATGATGGAGATCATGATGATGGAGATCATGGTGTCAAGCCGGTGACAAGATGATCATGGAGCCCCAAGATGGAGATCAAAGGAGCTATGTGATATTGGCCATATCATGTCACTATTATTATTTGATTGCATTTGATGTTTATCATGTTTTGCATCTTGTTTACTTAGAACGACGGTAGTAAATAAGATGATCCCTCATAATAATTTCAAGAAAGTGTTCCCCCTAACTGTGCACCGTTGCGACAGTTCGTTGCTTCAATGCACCACGTGATGATCGGGTGTTTGATTCAAACGTTCACATACAACGGGTGTAAGACAGATTTACACATGCAAACACTTAGGTTGACTTGACGAGCCTAGCATGTGTATAGACATGGCCTCGGAACACAGAAGACCGAAAGGTCGAGCATGAGTCGTATAGAAGATACGATCAACATGAAGATGTTCACCGACGTTGACTAGTCCGTCTCACGTGATGATCGGACACGGCCTAGTTGACTCGGATCATGTTATACTTAGATGACTAGAAGAGGGATGTCTATCTAAGTGGGAGTTCATTGAATAATTTGATTAGATGAACTTAATTATCATGAACTTAGTCTAAAATCTTTACTATATGTCTTGTAGATCAAATGGCCAACGTAGTCCTCAACTTCAACGCGTTCCTAGAGAAAACCAAGCTGAAAGACGATGGCAGCAACTATACGGACTGGGTCCGGAACCTGAGGATCATCCTCATAGCTGCCAAGAAAGATTATGTCCTACAAGCACCGCTAGGTGACCCGCCTGTCCCACAGAACCAAGACGTTATGAACGCTTGGCAGACACGTGCTGATGACTACTCCCTCGTTCAGTGCGGCATGCTTTACAGCTTAGAGCCGGGGCTCCAAAAGCGTTTTGAGAGATATGGAGCATATGAGATGTTCGAAGAGCTGAAAATGGTTTTTCAAGCTCATGCCCGAGTCGAGAGATATGAAGTCTCCGACAAATTCTTTAGCTGTAAGATGGAGGAAAATAGTTCTATCAGTGAGCACATACTCACTATGTCTGGGTTACATAACCGCTTGACTCAGCTGGGAGTTAATCTCCCGGATGATGCGGTCATTGACAGAATCCTCCAGTCGCTTCCACCAAGCTACAAGAGCTTTGTGATGAACTTCAATATGCAGGGGATGGAAAAGACCATTCCTGAGGTATTTGCAATGCTGAAATCAGCAGAGGTAGAAGTCAAGAAAGAACATCAAGTGTTGATGGTCAATAAAACCACTAAGTTCAAGAAGGGCAAGGGTAAAAAAGAACTTCAAGAAGGACGGCAAGGGAGTTGCCGCGCCCGGTAAGCAAGCTACTGGGAAGAAGCCAAAGAATGGACCCAAACCCGAGACTGAGTGCTTTTATTGCAAGGGAAGTGGTCACTGGAAGCGGAACTGCCCCAAATACTTAGCGGACAAGAAGGCCGGCAAAACAAAAGGTATATATGATATACATGTAATTGATGTGTACCTTACTAGTACCCGTAGTAGCTCCTGGGTATTTGATACCGGTGCAGTTGCTCACATTTGTAACTCAAAGCAGGGGCTGCGGAATAAGCGGAGACTGGCAAAGGACGAGGTGACGATGCGCGTCGGGAATGGTTCCAAGGTCAATGTGATCGCCGTCGGCACGCTACCTCTATATTTACCTTCGGGATTAGTTTTAAACCTTAATAATTGTTATTTAGTGCCAGCTTTGAGCATGAACATTGTATCGGGATCTCGTTTAATTCGAGATGGCTACTCATTTAAATCCGAGAATAATGGTTGTTCCATTTATATGAGAGATATGTCTTATGGTCATGCTCCTATGGTGAATGGTTTATTCTTAATGAATCTCGAGCGTAATGCTACACATATTCATAGTGTGAGTACCAAAAGATGTAAGGTTCATAATGATAGTCCCACATACTTGTGGCACTGCCGCCTTGGTCACATAGGTGTCAAACGCATGAAGAAGCTCCATGCAGATGGACTTTTAGAGTCTCTTGATTATGAATCATTTGACACGTGCGAACCATGCCTCATGGGTAAAATGACCAAGACTCCGTTCTCAGGAACAATGGAGCGAGCAACCAACTCATTGGAAATCATACATACCGATGTGTGCGGTCCAATGAGTGTTGAGGCTCGCGATGGCTATCGTTATGTTCTCACCCTCACTGATGACTTGAGTAGATATGGGTATGTCTACTTAATGAAACACAAGTCTGAGACCTTTGAAAAGTTCAAGGAATTTCAGAGTGAGGTTGAAAACAACGTGACAGGAAAATCAAGTTCCTGCGATCAGATCGTGGAGGAGAATACTTGAGTCACGAGTTTGGTACACACTTAAGAAAATGTGGAATAGTTTCACAACTCACGCCGCCTGGAACACCTCAGCGTAATGGTGTGTCCGAACGTCGTAATCGCACTCTATTAGATATGGTGCGATCTATGATGTCTCTTGCCGATTTACCACTATCTTTTTGGGGCTATGCTTTAGAGACTGCCGCATTCACTTTAAATAGGGCTCCGTCGAAATCCGTTGAGACGACACCGTTTGAATTATGGTTTGGGAAGAAACCTAAGATGTCGTTTCTAAAAGTTTGGGGATGCGATGCTTATGTCAGGAAACTTCAACCTGAAAAGCTCGAACCCAAATCGGAGAAATGCGTCTTCATAGGATACCCTAAAGAAACTATTGGTATATCTTCTACCTCAGATCCGAAGGCAAGATCTTTGTTGCCAAGAATGGATTATTTCTGGAGAAAGAGTTTCTCTCGAAAGAAGTAAGTGGGAGGAAAGTAGAACTTGATGAAGTATTACCTCTTGAACCGGAAAATGGCGCAACTCAAGAAAATGTTCCTGAGGTGCCTGCACTGACTAGAGAGGAAGTTGTTGATGATGATCAAGATACTTCTGATCAAGCTCCTGCTGAAATTCTAAGGTCCACAAGGACACGTTCCGCACCAGAGTGGTACGGCAACCCTGTCTTAGAAATCATGTTGTTAGACAACGGTGAACCTTCGAACTATGAAGAAGCGATAGCGGGCCCGGATTCCGACAAATGGCTAGAAGCCATGAAATCCGAGATAGGATCCATGTATGAAAACGAAGTATGGACTTTGACTGACTTGCCCGTTGAGCGGCGAGCCATAGAAAATAAATGGATCTTTAAGAAGAAGACAGACACGGATGGTAATGTGACCATCTATAAAGCTTGGCTTGTCGCTAAGGGTTATCGACAAGTTCAAGGGGTTGACTACGATGAGACTTTCTCACCGGTAGCAAAGCTAAAGTCCGTCCGAATCATGTTAGCAATTGCCGCATTCTACGATTATGAAATATGGCAAATGGACGTCAAAACGGCATTCCTTAATGGTTTCCTTAAGGAAGAATTGTATATGATGCAGCCGGAAGGTTTTGTCGATCCTAAGAATGCTAACAAGGTGTGCAAGCTCCAACGCTCGATTTATGGGCTGGTGCAAGCATCTCGGAGTTGGAATATTCGCTTTGATGAGATGATCAAAGCGTTTGGGTTTACACAGACTTATGGAGAAGCCTGCATTTACAAGAAAGTGAGTGGGAGCTCTGTAGCATTTCTCATACTATATGTAGATGACATACTTTTGATGGGAAATGATATAGAACTCTTGGACAGCATCAAGGCCTACTTGAATAAGAGTTTTTCAATGAAGGACCTTGGAGAAGCTGCTTATATATTAGGCATCAAGATCTATAGAGATAGATCAAGATGCCTCATAGGTCTTTCACAAAGCACATACCTTGATAAGATATTGAAGAAGTTCAATATGGATCAATCTAAGAAGAGGTTCTTGCCTGTGTTACAAGGTATGAAATTGAGCTCAGCTCAATGTCCGACCACGACAGAAGATATAGAAGAGATGAGTGTCATCCCCTATGCCTCAGCCATAGGTTCTATTATGTATGCCATGCTGTGTACCAGACCTGATGTAAACCTTGCCGTAAGTTTGGTAGGAAGGTACCAAAGTAATCCCGGCAAGGAACACTAGACAGCGGTCAAGAATATCCTGAAGTACCTGAAAAGGACTAAGGAAATGTTTCTCGTTTATGGAGGTGACGAAGAGCTCGTCGTAAAGGGTAACGTCGACGCTAGCTTTGACACAGATCTGGATGACTCTAAGTCACAAACCGGATACGTGTATATTTTGAATGGTGGGGCAGTAAGCTGGTGCAGTTGCAAGCAGAGCGTCGCGGCGGCATCTACATGTGAAGCGGAGTACATGGCAGCCTCGGAGGCAGCACATGAAGCAATATGGGTGAAGGAGTTCATCACCGACCTAGGAGTCATACCCAATGCGTCGGGGCCAATCAAAATCTTCTGTGACAACACTAGAGCTATTGCACTTGCCAAGGGGCCCAGGTTTCACAAGAAGACAAGGCACATCAAGCGTCGCTTCAACTCCATTCGTGAAAATGTTCAAGATGGAGACATAGAGATTTGTAAAGTACATACGGACCTGAATGTAGCAGATCCGTTGACTAAACCTCTCCCTAGGGCAAAACATGATCAACACCAGAATTCCATGGGTGTTCGATTCATCACAATGTAACTAGATTATTGACTCTAGTGCAAGTGGGAGACTGTTGGAAATATGCCCTAGAGGCAATAATAAAAGCATTATTATTATATTTCCTTGTTCATGATAATTGTCTTTATTCATGCTATAATTGTGTTATCCGGAAATCGTAATACATGTGTGAATAACACACACCATCATGTCCCTAGTAAGCCTCTAGTTGACTAGCTCGTTGATCAACAGATAGTCATAGTTTCCTGACTATGGACATTGGATGTCATTGATAACGAGATCACATCATTAGGAGAATGATGTGATGGACAAGACCCAATCCTAAACATAGCATAAGATCGTGTAGTTCGTTTGCTAGAGTTTTTCCATGTCAAGTATCCTTTCCTTAGACCATGAGATCGTGTAACTCCCGGATACCGTAGGAGTGCTTTGGGTGTACCAAACGTCACAACGTAACTGGGTGACTATAAAGGTAGACTACGGGTATCTCCGAAAGTGTCTGTTGGGTTGACACGGATCAAGACTGGGATTTATCACTCCGTATGACGGAGAGGTATCACTGGGCCCACTCGGTAATGCATCATCATAATGAGCTCAAAGTGACCAAGTGTCTGGTCACGGGATCATGCATTACGGTACGAGTAAAGTGACTTGCCGGTAACGAGATTGAACGAGGTATTGGGATACCGACGATCGAATCTCGGGCAAGTAACATTCCGATTGACAAAGGGAATTGTATACGGGGTTGCTTGAATCCTCGACATCGTGGTTCACCCGATGAGATCATCGTGGAGCATGTGGGAGCCAACATGGGTATCCAGATCCCGCTGTTGGTTATTGAGCGGAGAGTCGTCTCGGTCATGTCTGCATGTATCCCGAAACCGTAGGGTCTACACACTTAAGGTTCGGTGACGCTAGGGTTGTAGGGATATGTATATGCAGTAACCCGAATGTTGTTCGGAGTCCCGGATGAGATCCCGGACGTCATCGGCCATCGGGAGAAGTTTCAGGGTCATCGGTATTGTACCGGGACCACCGGAAGGGTCCCGGGGGTCCACTGGGTGGGGCCACCTGTCCCGGGGGGCCACATGGGCTGTAGGGGGTGCGCCTTGGCCTACATGGGCCAAGGGCACCAGCCCCAAGAGGCCCATGCGCCTAGGGTTTCAAGGGGGAAGAGTCCTAGGAGGGGAAGGCACCTCCTAGGTGCCTTAGGGGGGAGGAAAACCTCCCTTGGCCGCCGCCCCACCCTAGGAGATTGGATCTCCTAGGGCCGGCGCCCCCCCTAGGCCCTCCTCTATATAGTGGGGGAAGGAGGGCTTTTCATCCACGCCTTTGGTTGCCTCCTTCTCCCTCTCCAACACCCCCCTCCTCCTCCATAGCGCTTGGCGAAGCCCTGACGGAGTACTGCAGCTCCATCACCACCACGCCGTCGTGCTGCTGCTGGAGCCATCTTCATCAACCTCTCCTTCCCTCTTGCTGGATCAAGAAGAAGGAGACGTTACGCTGACCGTACGTGTGTTGAACACGGAGGTGCCGTCCGTTCGGCGCTAGGATCTCCGGTGATTTGGCTCACGTCGAGTACGTCTTCCTCATCCCCGTTCTTTGAATGCTTCTGCGCGTGATCTACAAAGGTATGTAGATGCAATCTGATCACTCGTTGCTAGATGAACTCATAGATGGATCTTGGTGAAACCGTAGGAAAATTTTTGTTTTCTGCAACGTTCCCCGACAGTTATGAGGTGACCAACCGTGACGACGCGCGGGGCGGCCGAGTGGTGATGAGGTGACCAACCGATGGCGACGCGCAAGGCGGCCGAGTGGTTATGAGGTGACCAACCGATGGCGACGCGCGGGCGGCCGAGTGGTTATGAGGTGACCAACCATGTGGCGACGCGCGAGGCGGCCGAGTGATGATGAGGTGACCAACC